>NC_041385.1:12905575-12911742 GCF_002162155.2 Triticum dicoccoides
GGGGGGGGGGGCGGGGTGGAGAGCAGGGGACCTCGCCTGCGCCCCCATGGAGGAAAGCAGCGCCCTTGGGTGTTGCCACCGTCGGGTCGGCCGGACCGGCCAAGGTTTCCCCCGGTCCCCTAGCTGGCCACCAACACGCACCAACGCCGGAGCCAGAAAACAAATCGCTAGCCCCCGCCGACGGCAAGAGAGAGGCAACAGGGAAGAGGGATTCCGAACCTCCAGATCTGATGAAGAAGAGACTTCACGCCGCGGCCGGATTCCACCAGCCACGCCGTGAGGTCTTATTTCTGCAAATGATGTTACCCTACTTGCTTTACTTTGTGTTTGCCAAACTAGAATTAGGCACGCACCTGTACATGAGAAGCTTATGTTGGTTCCAATCAAATATATGATATTGTATGTGATTCAATGTTCTTAGCCTTGCAGTATTCAACCGTCTAAAGGGCTCAACAATAATAATTTGCATCAATTCAAGTTTTAAAAGTAACTTTCTATATACAAAGTCTTTTGCTCACAACTAGAATCTTCACGGGTAATTGATTTCCACCATTGCTATTCCTTGCTCGCATCCAAGCACAACCCTGCATAAATCAGTCAGTATGCCGCCATTAATAATTTTGTATCAGCAAAATTAAAAATAAACTGATAAGGCAACCCTACACAAATCAATGAGTAATATGTTTTTTGTTAATTTCTTTTGCAATAGAAAACAGAAAAAAAAAATCAATAGACAAGGTATGGATTGTGAAGCAAACAAGTGATTTATAACTAGTGGACATGCAAAAAATAAATAAATTATACTCATGCTCCTCATATACCACATAGATGGATCCATTATGCCTCTTTCTCATTCTTAATATACTTCATTAATAAAGTCAGTTCCATAAATTAAATAACTCCATATGAATCCATGTACTTCATATTATTTGCTCATAATTTGATTTTTCCTACGTAAAAATGTTATATTCCATAAACTAATGGACCCAGTGGTATTTGCTTGTACATTTTGTGTTGCAATATCTTAGAATAATTAATAAAATTTACTGAATATGATAAAGATATATAATAGTTTGGTATATGTATATAAGATAACAATATATGAGGCATGGCATAGTTACACCCACGCGACTTTCATACGTTGTAGGTACTATCTATAATACAAGAGACTTACTTGCAATTTTTCATATAGAATCTTAGATGTAGTATGTTGAACATACACAAAATGATAAAATTAGTACATATACTACCATTTATAGTATATGCGACGTTAGTGTAACTACACCTGCTTGCAGGTCTCTGCAGCCACACCTATCATGGTCGAACGAGCCTGCTATGTGATCTGGCGCCAACCGGAAAGGTGAAATGCCTGCTTCTTTTAGCCAACTCTCAAGTGGACTAAAATCCAACATATGTCGTTTGTTGCAGCGATCAAAGATTTTTTGCACGTGAACCACTAACTTTTCTCTAGAACAAGTGGGTCGCCCACATCACAAGGAACCAAATATGTTTCCTCACTTGCTCTCCAAAAAGGAAAAACCATGTCGCTTTGCTCCTCTCTTCCCACCAACCACTTCCCTGAGCACTATCGTGCACCTACTCCTTCCACCTCATCCAACACCAATGTCGGTGTTTCCCTCCTCCGCACGCTCTTCCCCACCTCCAATGCCGTAGCGCTCGCACCACCGTGGCCATGCTCCCTATCAGGGTCAAATCCATGACGACTAGATCCCGATTCTACCATGAGAGCTGCCATAGCTAACATATACACCATCGCGTGGATTATCATGTTCTGCTCAAGGTCGCGGTCACCACCACCAGTGCATCCATCACCTCCTCGTGTGTCGTGCCTTCTTCCCCTCCCCATCCTGGGACCCGTTGACGATGTCAGGGGATGCTAATAGCAGCTCCCCACAATGGTCGGTGTGCATCGCGACATCTGCATGGGCATGGCAACGACGGGGCTTCAGTTGCTCCTCCCTCTTCTACACGAGTAATTCCTTGGAGAACCAACAAGATCACTCGTCTTCCATGTATTTTCCTCCTCTCTTACCTTAGGATGGGAATGCGTTGGCCCGCTCCGGCACCTCTGTTCTGTTCAGGCACATGGAGCAGGCCCAGTGGTCCACGAGCGGCCTCATGTTCCATTGGGCAACATCGTCCGACCCATTTTAACACTAGATTGCACAAGAGCAAGTAACAATTGCACAACAACATTATTTCAATTAGCATCATCTAGTTGTAGGGATTTTTAGTAAGTTAAGATATATATAATTTATTTGTTCAAATGAAAAAATAAACATATGCAGCTCCGGTTCTATTTCTATCGTTAATTGTTTGCATCACAAGATAACATATTTGTAACTCTGAAACAAAGCAGCCTTAGGTCAATAGTTTGAAATTTTCATATCAACACAAGGATAACAACCTTGCAAATGCATGTGCATTATAATGGCAGACTACAATCTTGGGCAACTAAAATTGAGTCGACTCGCTTGTCCCGGTGGGCCGATGGTGACAGCTCTCTTGACCCAATTTTCTTATGAAGCCAACCCAGAAGACCCATCGGCCTTGAAATTATGGGCTGGACCAATGTCCCAATGGTAACATTGGCCCATTCCCATCGGGACTCTCACACGATCTAGCTTCCACCACCTCCCTCATATGCCACTTTGGACAGAAACGTGAAGAACCGAAGGAAACCAAGATTTGAATTGTTCAGTTTTGGATGAAAAATTGAAGAACCGTATGTAACTTTTTTTGTAATTATTGATGAACCTTTTGTCCTCTCTTGGAAGTTGGAACCCTTTCTATTTAGGGTGATAACTGGGGCACCTCTCTATGTATGGAATTGATCAACATGAATTTTTTATATATCTGGATTGAACTTCTCACCTCTGTACGAGGGACTTGGATTGGTGTTTGGAACTTTCTGATCCGAGGCAAGAACTAATAAATTCGTTAGAAGCTTCCTTTAGAAAGAGCCAGAACTTGGCACATAGAACCGTCTGAGACCTGTGTACAGAACCGCATTCATGCTAGTTAGATAGGAGGAAACCGGATAATATATAAAATAAACATGCATAGACACATGAAGAACCATTCACTTAATGCTGATGATTAATCATTATTGTGTGCATATGTATATTTGATCTCATTTTTGTTCATTACGTACTATATTTAGCAGTAAAAATGTTCTTAGTAAGTAAACTTAAGGCCGACAATAGAACATTTCATTAAGGCGAGGTATGTATGCAAGAGCAGTAACTGCACCGAGGTTAAGGCGAATTATGTTCTCAAGTCTGTAACATTATAAAGACCACTGTCAACTTCTAGGAAAAGTGTCAAAAAAACCATAAATAGGATTAGTCAGTTCCAAACTCAAATCAACTAGGCAATTATGTGTACCATATTGTCTAAATCCTGAGAACTTACAGTCTTGTATATCTCTACCTTCTTGCTCAATATCCCAGAACAATACATCTTTAAAAATCTATTTGTTTGCTAAATTATTAAAATTAGTTAACTATAAATTAGTATTTGTTGGACACTCACAACATAGAAATTACTCCAAATCCGTCTCTAGTAGTTCTCTTCATCTCATCTAGCAACAAAATCAACCCGATGCATATTAAGCATATGTTGTAGTATTAACTAAAGCACCCCACACGATCAATACTAACACAAACATCTTCGGGTTACTCTAGCTATGAATCTCTTGAAAAGTTGTATATTACTTCAGCATTTCCAACAGACCATCAAACCTAGCACACTACGCCCTACAAGGCTAACTCATCTTCTAACAGAACCTTGCTAATACAAGACTACATGTGTATAATTTGGAAAAGGGCCTAGAAAGAGATAGAAACTCCTTAATGGAAATTGAAAAGGAATGCAGGCCCTCTTAATTTAGACGGTAGGACTTTCGTGCAAGAAGCGGTGCCGACCTATTTTTTTCTAGGTTTTATTTCCCATATTTTTGCTAATATTTTTTTCAAAAATATGAATACAGTCTGTGAAATTTGTATAATATACTCACCGAGAAAGTTAAATATTTGTAGATTTGTGCATTAATTTTCAATAAAAATACCAAAATTGACTATATTTAATATTATTACTGGATTTTTATTGAGATATACTTTATTATTGTGTAGTCGACTTTTTCAAAACAACATATTTTCAAATGAATTGGTAGTCGAAGTGTCATCTGAAAGACTCTGTAAATGTATAAAATGATCTAAATTTGGGCAATATGTAGTATGACTGATGAAATGACATTTGAAAATTATCTAGCCGTCAAACAAACAGCTACCTAAATAGGAACCACCTCTTGGTGTGAGACAGTGTTCCAAAAGTGGAGTCGTGACTATTAGTCACTGACACGAGTGTTTAAGTTTGGTAGTGTGTACTTGTATATTTTGCAATCACAAAGGAAAAACCTACTAGATGTGCTAAGATCTACGAGGAAGCACAAAAACAAACAAACACTTTACGAAGTCATGTACTTCACATTTATACCATTCCAACCACCGAAAGAAAAATGAGCACCTAAGGGTCAGTGACCATAATGGTATATAAAAGAGCAGTACCTGTATCTAGTGCTAGTTTGCTTCCAGATTTGTACGGTCCCATCAAGGGAACCTGTTACTAGTACTTCATGTTTGGGGTGCCAACAAAGAGTAGTGAGACGATTTGTATGTCCTTCGAGCATACCAACACATGTATCCAGAAGCTCATCCCAAACCTTATTGAACAACCAATCAGTACCCCCTGATGACCGAAGTGAGTTTTATTGTTGCACTGAAGGAGCAATATGGATGTGTAATACCTTTGCAACACCATCCGAAGAGCCAACAACCAGTAAACTCCGATCATCGTAAGCTTGCCTATCTCTGATGTAGTGAAGACATAGCAGGCCACCCGATTTGTCTTCAAACGTGTTGTCGCAATTACCACAAGAAAGGTACCAGCGCTGTAAATTGTAAGCAATGTAAGGTAAAAATAACACATGTTCAACTGAAAACCATGTGGATTTTTGGTTACTGAATTCATAAGAGAAAAGAAAACCTTGACACTGCCATCCATGGAAGCACTCACAAAAACGTAACTGGACCATGGGTCAAACATCACTTGTGTGACTCTGTCATAGTGCCCACTAAATGTTCGCATACATTCCCAGTGCTTGTCCCAGTCCCAAAGCTTGATCAGGTGATCATCAGATGCTGATAGCACGAAAGAAAAACTCGAATGCAGAGCCAAAGACATGATATTATTCTCATGAGCTTTGAAGTTCATGGCTTCTTTCATTGTATCATAACTGTACACATGAATGTATGCATCGCCATCCCCAGTCACGAACCAGTGCTTTGGTTCAATAAATTTTGCGGAATATACTACAATTGAAAATATATAGTTATAACTTCTAACAGAGGTTCATGTGCAAATGAAGTTAATTCATTAAGTTAAGTAGTGCTCCCAACTTTAAGTTTATTTGAAGGGGTAAAAGGAAATTGAGAGATATCGCAACAAGAAATTAAAAGGAAAACAAGTTTGTTGAGAGGAGTAGTCGGTCGGCTATAAGCCTTTTTTCTGTAAATTGAAATAAATTTCATGAGTAGAGAAATGTGGATATAGAAGTCAGAAAGCTTACATGGTTCTCCTCGAGTAACTTCAAAGGAGTTCAACGTTTCCTGCACAAAAGGAGTATGGCTATTTAATCAGTATGGACGATCTAGCACACTATATTGAGCGTGATTGTCTGGGAAGGGCAGATGCCATGGCTCCCCCATGTTCTCTTGAGTAGATAGTTTTAGAAAAATTGGTTAACACCCCTGGTCTCTGAATCATTGCAATGCACAAAACCATATTTATTTAAAGCAGGAGTAACATCAAAGAAAACTCAACAAGGAGATAAAAACCACAACCAAACGTACAACAAGAATACTGTTATGCAATCTCGGGTCCGCTAACACTAGCGTTTCTGACCCATGTGCGTCACCAGGCTCAATCGAAGAGCAACACCGACTTATGAGAGGCCTTGGGCCCTCTACCCCCAAAAGACTCGACTGTTAGGAGGGACACCCCCACCCTAAGTCATGTTCTGTCTTCTCCCACAACCAATGTGGGACTAAACCCAACAATCTTCCCCTCACGCACCAGTCACGATG
>NC_041385.1:12912033-12941007 GCF_002162155.2 Triticum dicoccoides
AAAAAAGACTAGCCTGATAGGAGGGACACCCCACCCTTATAAGTCGTGCTCTGCCTGTTCCCACAACCAATGTGTGACTAAACCCAACAAATACAATCCTACAGATATAGGTCCTGCGGTTCTGTCTCACATACCTTCTTCTCGTAGTTCCAAATGCAAATAGTGCCCATTTGGTTGGTCGTCAATAGCCTGCACTTCACACTTAGGAATCAAAACACAGATGCCCACACCAAGTCACTAGAAACTAGCAGGGCATAAACTCACCAAGGCTCCTTTGGATGCACATCTATGGACAACACCTGTCGGTAATTCTGGCTGATTGGATGAACATCAACGGATGGAACCACTCGAAAATGCTGACTGGCTATGATCTGAAACAATCAAAGTTAGAGAATTGCTCCCATGTGCTAAATTATTAAGGGACATTCTTTTGGGGCTTATGGCTGGCTATGGAAATAAGGTGCCATCTCCCCAGCTTCTAGAAGCCTAACCTATTTTTTTAGAAGCCTAGTAGTTAACCCTTAATTAGTAGGCTTCTAAAATAAAAATTTAGGTTGGGCTTCGAGAATAAGCTTGAAGGGGAAGATTATTTCTACAACCATCCATAAGCCCCAAAATAACTGGCCCTATGCAACTATAGCATGCAACTCAAATCTGAGCAACTGAAGAAGATATAACACTGAATTAAGTAACCTGATCAGAGATGGTCTCTTCCGGTGGGTCACAAAAAACAGGCAGCATCATCTCTTGGACCTCATGATCGGGGTTCTCAAAAAGGACGGCAGCGGAGTCTGCGTCGAGATTCTTGAGTACCTTCTCGTGCGTTGTGGTGCACATCAGGGTCAAAAATTCATCGCTATTTGACGGTAGCTGCTTTGTCTGCTCATGCACTACCACGTTGATAGTGTAGGTGCACTTCGGCAGTGCAATACCGTAAAGCAGCAGCTCTGTATGGTACCTCCCTGGGTTATCCGTGAGAAGCCTGAAGGCGATGCACTCATCTTTGTTGTTTGTTAGGCACAATAGGTGGGAAATCAACCTTGTGGGAGTGAGAGGGAAGCAGAGACGCTGGGGTTGCACACTCAACGATAAGATGGGACCGACTCCTGGCTAAACAAGGGGAAAAGGCAATTATATACAAAATGGCAGAGTGAGAGATTAAAGGGTTAGGAGGAGCAAAACAAGACAAGAAATGCAACATGATGGGTCAAGCAATATCAGTACACATATTTTGCTTATAGAGTTCAAAGTCTAAAACCTAGCATATATGTGCGTAAGTGAAATCATCCGTGTAGACCCGCGGTTGTATATGGTTATTAGTTTCTTACCTAACTCCCTCTCGGTCTTGCTGATCCTAGGATTCTGGGGGGGCTAGGGCAACTGAATATTGGATGCCTTTTTTCAGACCTCACCCGAAAAACATATTATTTACTTCAATTTCCAAGTGAAAAGAATACTGGTCCCCTCAAAATAAATGTTAAAATAATATTGACACATTCTAAACTTTAATATAGGTAAGAAAACTTTGAATTACTCGCCGGAGAAGATTCAGTAATGCATGTTACCGATGACACATATTACATTTGGGGCCGTGTAATGGCCACAAGGCGAAAGGACACATAACAAGGTGTGGTTGCAAGCTTGCCAAGGTAATAGAAGCGACAAATGAGATTTCTACTATTAGTTGCGACCGCAAACCCCTACAGAGTGTGGAAGGTGAGAACCAAATTGCACAACTAGTGAAGCTATTCTTTCCAAAAAAAGTAGTGAAGCTAATTGTACTTATGCCTACTAGATATGAAATCCTAAGTTTTATGTCGATAATTTAAAATGGTGCCAGGCTTATTTGCAACTGGTGAACAAATAGCAAAAAAATCCAAATTTTTTTCATCTAAGATTCTCAGATGCATGATGTCAGTGCAAAATTTTGGGGAGTTTGGACATTCGAGGAGTTCGCGTTACGGCATTCGAGGAGCTCGTGGCAAAAAAGAAAAAAAATCAGCTCCGAAAAGGGGTTTTCCCGGAATTTGTATTTTTTATCATGAGCTCCACAAATGTCCAAACTTCATCAAATTTTGCATCTTACACGCCAAAAAATCTTTTTTTTTGTCTTCTTCTATTTTTTGTGATTTTACTGTTCATCCTCGAGCTCATCTGAGCCCGGGCGCAGATTAGCCGTGTTTGTTTTATGTGTGTCTCAGCGAGATGAAAAATTCTTTCAGCGGCAGGCAACTTAAATTTCCTGCACATATTCCATATCCCCCAATACAACATAAATTGGAGGCATGTAGGAGGCATTTAACTTTGTTTGTCCTTGTCTCTAGTATCGCGGATGATTTCATCCTTGGAGCACCATTGCAGGAAGCAGCCAGTGAGCAACATGTAATCTACTCCCTCTGTCCCAAGATATAAGAACGTTTTTAACACTACACTAGTGTAAAAAACGTTCTTATATTATGGGACGGAGGGAGTAGCATTCTCCTACTCATAAAAGCACATCAATCATTGGGTATCCACAGTGAAATTAAGCACTATCACATGACTTAAGGTACAAGATGCAATTGACGTACATTTCATCTTTGATGGGACTATAAATTGTGAAAGAAAGGTACGATTCACCCTTTCTCACTCAGTAAACAATTTTGATGATCTGTAAACTTTTCTGAGTAGAGGATGACCGAAGGAAAACACTTGTTAACTAAATGGAGCTAAATTAAAATGTGTACAAGGTTTAGGTTTTGAAGATGCATACCTTGTTTAACACTCTGCCTATATATGGATTATTCAGTGTATTGACAATTTCCCGTATAGATGGCCTGTCCTTTCTTTTGTCCTCGACACACCATAACGCAATCTGGAGGCATACTTTGAGTTGACCAATGCAAGTGACACCAAGTGATGTATACTTTGATCCTATGTATTCATCCGTCCACTTTTGACGTGCCTACCAGATTTGAATACAGTGTTTAAGGGACCGAATAGAAGAAGATACAACAAAGTTCCACAGAAAATATATCACCATTCTTCAAATTTTGAAGAAGATTTGACTTACATTCGCAAAATGGCTATTATCCATGGTTTGTCGAGCATGAGACCTGTTTTTCTCTCCTGTTGCGATATCCATTATTAAGAGACCTAAGCTGTATATGTTTGATTGGAATGAAATAGTGTATCTATTTATGTATTCTGGAGCCTTGTACCGACTGAAACACATTAAAATCAACATACAAATCACTAAGTGATTGCAAAAATGCAACTTATTTTTATTAGTGTAAGAAAAATATATATACTGAGATTACTTTATTTCCGGATCGTATTCTGTGCCCTCTGGGGATAGTCCTTCGAACAAATCTGATAGACCAATATCTGAAAGTTTTGGTACCAAATTTTTGTCTAATAATATATTTTCAGGAGTAAGAGGCAGATGACTGATAGGCTTGTTTAACTCAGTATGTAAGAAATGCAGCGCCTCACAAATGGCCAAAATTATCTTGAAGCGCATATTCCACTCAAGTTGACAAGAATCACCTACATAGAAAAAACTGTCGGTTTAAAATCACTAGTACAGCTCTTTGTTTCGCTCCAGACTCCACCAATATATTTATGTTTAAAACACGTAAAACTCTCATTTACAGTTGTCCCTTTCTTTAAACACCATTTCCGTTGGTTAAGAAGAATGTGGGAGAGCTAGTTAATTCGTGGAAAAACGGACAAAAAAGTTACAATCACGCCCAAAGAACAACCGTCATGGAACATCGGCCAACCTGGCTAGCAACACACACACACACACACACACACACAGAGAGAGAGAGAGAGAGAGAGAGAGAGAGAGAGAGAGAGAGAGAGAGACCAAAGAACAAGCGTCATCGCCATCACCCATCACCCTTGATCGAGTAACACCAATTTCATTGCAGGTGACCATCAACGAATTGATGATCAACACAATCACGCGGATCCCATGCGGTCCATGCCAAACAATCGACCACACCCGTGAAAACTACAGACAGCTCCGACTACTTTGATGACTAACTTCAAAGGAGAAGTATGCCGGGCTTGCGTCGATGAGACTCCCACACACGACCACCCTTCCCATGTCAACTTCGTTGTCGAGGCTTGCTCCGTGGCAGCTCCGACTCCACAACAAATGAGGAAGCACAAAAAGCCCACCAGACATGTAGGTAAAGTCAACTGCCTAAATCTATGACGCAATCCATTCAAGGTCATCATCATTTTCAAACAAATTGCCATGCCAAATGAATCAAGGGCAGCCGCCCTGACATTCCCCACTAGTCCCACCCATCAATGTTAACTCCCAATAGGATGCCCCTAAGGGAAGTGCGATGCACAAGCACCACCATCCTTACATCCTCGAGATGATCTAAGATTTTCCCCAGCATTGTTGGATGGCAGGACGAGCACAACACCTCAATGACGCCTTCGAGCAGGAAGTGATGCCTTCGAGCATCACTGCTGCCTACCAAGGCCAGTGGCAGAGGTCAAAGTCTTTACCTGGTGATGTTTTGCAATCCTCCCACCTGGGCCTTGAATCCGAGTCCAGCCAAACCACCTACTCCTATACACTCTCCTATATGCTATCAGCCCACCATCTCCACAAGAAACCACTTTGTCAGCCACCTGCATGAGATCTGCAAGTGCAACCCTTCGTACAAACTCTCTACAACACAAATAGAATGGGTCCAACACAGCGCCTCCATGCATAGCAGGGGGCTTACCGCAGCACCGAACTAGAGGGTACAACTTCGTTCCGCTCTGGGACATCCAACGACGAGGAGGCCCACCGACGAGGAGACCCACCGGCTCCACTGGTCATGTGTCGCTGATCTGCCATGGATAAGCACCAACCCGAAATCACTAATTATAAAGAGTACCCCTTTACCTCTTCGGGTTGCGACAAATGGTCCACTGCATGTGCGCCACTTATCACAACTGGAGAGTTTTCCTTTATTTTATAGTTCCGTTTATTCAAAATGTTTTATCTGTATGCTTCTTGAAGGCACCGCCTTGGAGCCCACGGTTCGTCATATGCGGCTTCATCTCTTCACGGTGGCGTGTTCACGGTCGAGGACCCGACTGCTCTTGTAGTGCTTGGCGTGGTGTTGCTGCGCTCAGCGCTTATGTATCTTGCCTTGGGTGTGTGCGTGTGTTGTGGTGGCATGCATTTATACCGGGTTGTTGTTGGTCGATGCTTTATATATAAAGCGGGGCGAAAGCCTTCTTCGGTAAATGTTTTATCTCATACGTGTGTCCAAATCTCAAACCATTTTCAGCGTTGGATTTCTCGCGTCGAGATCTTCAAAACTAGATCCCATGTTGATAGGTTTGGACAAACTTTTTTTCACGAAAAAACCCGAACAAGGAGCATGTTTTTTCCCCTTTCTAAAAGCCATTTTCGAGAGGCACACGGAAGCAAAACCATGCCTCTCACGGAAGCAAATCCGTACCTCTCACAGAAAAAAAAAGAGAAAACATTTTTTTCTGTTTCCGAGAGGCACGGCCGTGCCTCTCGCGGAAGCAAAACCATGCCTTCCGCTGAAGCAAAACTGTGCCTCTTGCGGAAGAAAAAACAAGAGAAAATACTTTTTTTTTGTTTCCGAAAGGCACGGCCGTGCCTCTCATGGAAGCAAAACCATGCCCCCCAGGGAAGGAAAAGAAATAGAAAACACATTTTTTGTTTTCGAGAGGCACGGAAGCAAAACCATGCCACTCGCGAAAGCAAAATTGTGCCTGTCAGGAAAGAAAAAAAATGTGTTTTTTCTCGAAAAGCTAAGAAAGACCGGTGAAAAAACGAAAAGCAAAAAAAACAGAAAAAATCGTTCAAAAATTTGAAAACACACGCGAAAAATATGAAGGAAGCGCCCGGAGCGCGACACATGGCGACGGTTGAGAGCAGTGATGATGGTTTTCCAGACTATACTATGTGGGGGATGTGCTCACAACATGTCTTACGTGGGGGACCTACCTAAAATTTGTTTTTTCTTGAACCGCTAATTCGATAGATGATCCATTTTCATCATTGGATATGTTTCTGTGAGATCTTAAAAACTAGATCACATGTTGATATATTTTAATGACTTTTTCCAGATTATACTACGTGGGGATGTGCTCACAACATGTCTTACGTTGGGGACCTACCTAATTTTTTTATTTCTTGAACCGCTAATTTGATAGATGGTCCATTTTCATCATTGGATTTGTTTCTACGCGATTTTCGAAACTAGATCACATGTTGATATATTTTGATGACTTTTTCCCTTGCTAGTAATTGCCAGATTAATGTCACTTATTTGCAAAATTACGGTCACTTCCACCAAATCATAATAAACTGGTTACTAGGTTACTAAACTACATTCTCCATGTAGTATAAACAGGTAACTAGAAAGAGAAAAAAAAGGGATAACTCAGTATGAATAATCTAGTAACTCGATATGTATAGTTTGGCAACCATGTACTATAAATCTAGCAACTAGTTTTGACAATAAAAATCATCGAAACATGCCTACATTGGATCTTGTTTTGAAGCCCTCGTCGAGACGAACTCATGGGTGAAGATGGACCACTAACTGGATTAAGCATTTGTGAGATAAATCATTTTTAAAATAGCATCAATGCGATGATGTCAGCATGAGTTGGAAAATTCATGCATGCATGCATGTGCTCTCTCCTTATAGGGATTTTTTCATTAGACACCCGCCAATGTGTAAGACTGAGTGGGGGACATGTCCCACTTAGATTTTCCGTTTTCTCCTTTTCAGGTAATAGTTGTCTCTTTTGATCCTTACATTTTGAATGTCAACAACGTAACAATCTCTCAACCAATGAAGATTAGTGGATTCAATTTACAAAATACATCACTGCAACAAGATTAGTGGCTCAAATGAGTAATATTTGAGTTATTTGACTTGTACACAACATATCTAAGGTTGTTGCTCACGTAGTGCAAATTTCTCTGAAATCTAATGCAGTGGGGTGATTTTCTTTATGCCATCGTTAATGCATAGTCAATCAAGCTTGACACCTTAACCACAAGATTGGTTTTACCATATCTAAGTTCAATATTTTTGGGTTTTAAATGTTTAATGAGAACAAATAGTCATCACTACAATTTTTTTCTTAGAACATGATGGATCGATCGAGGGCCTACTTGGATCCTATTTTAAACCTGATTCAACATATATGATTCACTATGGAATTTAATCAAAGTAATATATAACATATGTCGCATTATCTTACCATAAATATATTGGTCAAGGCTTCTATTTGGCACATACTCGTACAATAGCAAAGTTTCTACCTTGCATGTCACAATATACCTCCCGTCATGCTTCACGGCTTCCCTCTTCTTTTCATTGCAATAGCCGAGTAACCGTACTATATTTTTGTGTTTGATCTCCATGAGCTTTCCAACTTCATTCTGAAACACCTTATCTGTAATATCCTTTTTACTTGCCCTAAATCTCTTCACCAGAGTCTCCTCCCCAGAGTTAAGTATACCCTGCTTAACTTCATCTATCAGCAAATGCATGCATGGTATTAAAGATGAGATATAGTTAACTTAATAAGAAACAGCAGAAGTACCTTAAAAATTGTCGCAGATGCACATTCAGAAACTATTCGTTCCTTTGAAAAATCATTAGTAATTTCTCGTAGAAACTCGAATGGCAGTTCACATGTGCGAATGTGTGAATCTTCTGGTTCTGATAAAACAAGTAAGCTATAGCAGTTCACGCTAGAAAATTCTTCACACTAGCAATACTGGAAATTGAGGGAACATCTACATCTAGCACCAACCTGGTGAAGGCATCTGAGGGGTGTCTATCATCTCGTTGATGTCTATCGGCAACGATAAGTCCGTTGAAAACTTGGCAGACGTATAATCTACTTTTAAACTAGATGTCATATAATGAGTGGCTGTAGCGCGCCCACGACGTACCCCTATCCTTCGTATTGGAATCAGCTTACTGACAATATGATTCATCGAAGGCCTATTAAGTCGCTCAATATCCATACATTGTAGTGCGATCTCAATACAAGTTCTTACTTGTTTGCAATATTCTTCAAGCCATAGATACCGTGGTATCTCCTCAAACCTTTTCCTCCAGTTGTCGTGTACCTTCAAAATCAAGTAGGCAGGAAGCACTAATAGTGATAATATACATCTATCACTGTCTCCACTGAATATTAGATGATGTACTAAACTTTACAACTTTAAATATTAGAACAATTTATCTTAATATTAATATGATTAAAGGGTTCTTACATGCTCAATACATTCCTTGTCACTCATGTAAGAAATGTTCCAGTAGTCCATTGGTTCTGTCAATATCTTCATAATCGTAACCCCTAAGCTAAAGATGTCAAACTCTCTTGAGATAACTTCATTGTCTATGAACTCCCTTGGTATGTATCCACTGCATTAAATCATTATAATATAAACCATAAAGCGAGATTGTGAGAGTAAATAAGTAGTACAACCAGTTAGCTGATTAGAGATCCATGTTGATATCTGACATATGCTTACATTGTCCCTAACTGAGTTGCCTCTCTGATGCATTCTTCGACCAATAGCCTTGATATTCCAAAATCCGCAATTTTGGGTATCATTTCTGCATCTAGCAATATATTACCAGGCTTTATATCCAAATGCACAACGGAAACTTCATGAATATATTTCAAACCCTCACACATCCCGTTGATTATCTGGAACCGTGTGTGCCAACTACGTCCAGTATATTTTTCTGCAAGCACACAATGGGAAGACGAATTGTAAGAATCACATTTTGACTACATGCTGACCAACGTACCCATAGTGAATCACCAACATACCACGAAGATAGTCACTAAGGGGTCCCTTGGGAAGGCATTCGAGGCAGAGTGCCCTATGTATTTCTTCGGCAATTATTGTTTTCCCTTTGTACTCGACAAATGCATGCTCTGTTTCATCACAGAAGCCCACTAGCCGCACGATATTAGGATGCTTGAGCCTCTTAAGGTGTTCGTATTCGTTCTGGAATTGCTTCTCATCAATCCCAATCCTGAATGGCAGTTTCTTTACGGCAATCACTTCTCCATTGAACTCTCCCTGTTCACAGTTATTCATGATGCTACTTTGTAAGACGTGCTCGTGCTCTATAATTTGATAACGTAAAGTGAAAAGTAGGATATATACTATCTACGCAATAAGATTGGGGTGTGGGGATAGAGATACCCTGTAAACTTCCGCAGATGCACCACTGCCAAGTTTGTCGGCAAAGTTGTTTGTGACCTCCTTTAAGGATTGGAATGTCAGTTTCACTGGCATGTCACTTTCACGGTATCGTTGCTTGTTCTTCATGGCACACACTGATTCATTTGCAAAATTCCTTCCGGGCAAGAGCATGTGCGCCTGCAACAGGCCTTACACGAAGCAGCATGAGCAACGGGTATAGCTTCATTTGCCTCTTCCTCTAGCCATTTCCAAGCCCTGTAACTGTGCAGAAACACACTGACCAATATAAACAGGAGTATGGTATAGATTATGCATACTCAAGAGCTATCTAGACAACAAATTGCCACAATATATGTCATATTCAAGAACTCTTTTGGAGAAATCTGGAGCGTAAGACTACTTCATAGATATATTTATATTTTTAAAAGGTCCATATATAATTTAAAGGGAGAACCTACCCATTAGGTGACTAAAAAAAGAAATTGTTTCAGTCATATCTGCACCAATTCTGCAAACTTTTTATATGCGGATGGTTGGTGAATCTAACGACTGCGCACTAGCACTATTCATCTTCCCCAGCGATGCCGATCTTCCCCGTCTCTGCCCTACCTTGCCTCTGACAAGCTCTTGTCTGAGAACGTTTGTCTTCGGCTCGGGCTCCGACTAATCCAACTGCGAGAACGAAAAAGCCCGCACTCACACCTTTCAAGTTGGATGCTGCAGCTAGCTAGGGGCGTCATCTCCGGGTCCAACTCTGGCTCACTCCTGGCTCATCCTCATCGGCGTCCCCGTGCCTTGCCATCGTTCGATCTTCAATGCGGCGCCTCATCTCGGCCTCGGGACTATGCACTGTTCTCCCACCGAATCGACTGATACAAGTCCTATTTCCAGGCAACCGATGAATAACAAGACAATACTTTAGACCATGCACATACTCTGTATGTGTGCTCTTGACGGTTTGCTTTATCTATAAAGCGGGGTGAAAGCCTTTTTCGGTATATCAGTGCTTTCCATCACCCAGTGTGCAACTACATATAGTTGCACGCAGGCGCGCGGTGGCCGATGAATGTGTAGTTACGTTGAGTTGGCAGTTGCACACGGGCGCCCAACGTGCAGTTGCCTTTGCCTGTGGCCGGCAGACGTGTAGGGTTGTGCGTGAGAAACAGATATGTCGTTGCGCCTAGTTGCACGAGAGGGACAAACGTGCAGTTGCACCAGGTTGATGTGGTTGAAACAGTAGTTGCGCGTGGAAGACATACATATAGCCATATAGGTGCGCACCTTTTTTTTTGAGCAACATATAGGCGTGCATAGTTACTCGTGCGGGCTGCTACAAGCGGCCAACGAAAAAAAAACCCAGACTTAAAGCCTGCACCGGAAGAAAAAATTTAGAAGGAAAAAACTTAAAATGGAAAAAAAAATCTTGACGAATCATTACGCACATGTTAGGAACCTGACAAGGATCGAACTGTCTAAATGCTCAACATTGCGATTTCAGAGAGAGAATTGGAAGAATTTGCTAGGGTTTATATTGCTCAGAAAGGGGAAAGTAGCAAAAGCACGCCACCGGCGGCTAGGGTTTCTACCCAGTTACAATAACCATGCCCAAAACTGAGAGCGAGGGGTGGCTATATAGCCATTACAGAGGGAAAAGCAGAACAGAAAGTGGAGACAGAGCACATGGCGTGTCGGGCGATGAACAGCGACACTCAGGGCGATGATAGCCGTTGGATGGAGCATCTGCGACTCTGATGACAAACCAGTGGCGAACCGTTATCTTCATTGGAGAGCCACTTGATAGCGAATCGACGGCTGAGCTTGGTTCCGACACGCAGAAACAGGGGAGTTCTTCAGAGATGCAATGACTGGACTGACAATTCCCCCCTGTCAAGACAAAGCTTGTCCTCAAGCTTGAAAGGAAGGAAAAACCTTATGTATGAAGGCCGAGTCCTCCCAAGTAGATGCTTCTTCAGGCATATTGACCCACTTGATCAACCATCTGACGACTGGAATGCTGATGTTGCCCTGAGGTCTGGGAATTAGTTTTCTGTCCAATATTGCTTCAGGTTCCATTTTTACAACTCCATCAGCATCTATCAGGGGCAAGTTCTTTGAAGGAACTACTCTTCGGCCAATGTGCTTTTTGAGCTGACTGACATGGAAGGTGTTGTGTAGGAGACAGCCTTCAGGTAGAAGTAGCTGGTAAGCAGCTTTGCCTACTCGTTGCATAACTCTGAAGGGCCCATAGAACTTGGAATGTAGCTTGAGGTGTCTATGTAGACTCAATGATGTGTGCCTATATGGCTGCAGTTTCAAGTAAACCATATCTCCTGCCTCAAAGGATCTTTCCTGTCTGTTTCTGTCAGCATAATGCTTCATTCTTTCCTGTGCCTTGGACAGATTTTGCTTTATCACCTCTAGTGCCAGTTCTCTGTTTTGCAGTAAATTGTCACTGTCCTCAGAAATGGAGTCAGGTAATGCAGACTCAGCTACCATGGGGGGAGGAAACCCATATAAGGCTTGAAAGGGGGTCATTTGCAGAGAAGTATGGAAGCTAGTATTGTACCACCATTCAGCTAGAGCTAGCCAGCCATGCCACTTTCTTGGCTGTTCGAAACACATACACCTCAAGTAGTTCTCCAAACATTGGTTTACCCTCTCTGTTTGGCCATCAATTTGTGGATGGTAGCTGGTGCTCATGTGCAGTTTGATGTTGAGGGATTTAAACAGTTGGTGCCATAATTTGCTGGTGAAGATCCTGTCCCTGTCAGTTACTATGACCAATGGCATTCCATGTAGTTTGAACACTGTATCAGAAAATGCTCTGGCTACAGTTTGGACAGTTATTGGATGTTTCATAGCAATGAAGTGGGAGTATTTTGTGAACCTGCCAACTACAACCAGAATAAGGTCCTTGTTTTCAGAAGTGGGCAGTCCTTCCACAAAATCCATGCTAATGTGGGCCCAAGCAAAATCAGGGACTGGCAGGGGTTCAAGAAGGCCAGGGTAAGGAGTGTGCTCAGCTTTGTTTAGCTGGCAGACAGGACACTGTTTGATGAAGCTAATAACATCCTGTTTAAGTCCTTGCCAGTGGAATACTAAGTGTACTCTGTGATATGTTGCTCTTTCTCCTGAGTGTCCCCCTAATTTAGAGTCATGGAATGTTTTCAAAATGTCCTGTCTTAGAGAAGTTGCAGTTCCAATGACAATTTTGTTCTTGTACCTCAAGATCCCATTCTTGAAGGTGTATCCAGTGGAGTTGTCCTTGTTGGTGGCACACTTAGCTATGAGGTCCTTAACCTTCTGATCTGCAACATAGCTTTTGAGGACTTCAGATATCCATTTTGGGGTGGTAACACTAGCGGAGAGGAGGGAAATCATGTGTTTCACTCTTGACAAGGCATCAGCAACTCTATTTTCTTTGCCCTTTTTGTACTCCACTGTAAAATTGTAACCCAACAACTTTAGCAAGAGCTTATGTTGTATTCCCTCAGTTAGCTTTTGCTCTTGGATGTACTTCAAACTTTCCTGGTCAGTTCTGATAATCAAAGAAGTAGCTAGGGAATAGTGTTTCCACTTTTTCACAGCCTCAATAATTGCTAGTGCTTCTTTGTCATAGGTGGACCATGCTGTTGCCTTGGGTCCTATTGACTTACTGAAATAAGACAGGGGTCTTCCCTCCTGCATTAAGACAGATCCAAGACCATATCCACTTGCATCAGCTTCTAGGATAAATGGTTTGGAGAAATCTGGCAGGGCCAGAACAGGAGCTTGAGTTAGTTTTTCCTTGATAGCTGAAAATGCTGCTTGTTGCTATTGCTGCCAAGAAAAGGAGTCTCTCTTCAGACAGTCAAAAAGGGGCCTGCAAATGATGCCATATCCCTGAATAAATCGCCTGTAGTAACCACTCAGACCCAAAAAGCTTCTGAGTTCAGTGACAGTTTTAGGAGTTGGCCACTCCTTGATAGCAGCAATTTTAGAAGGATATGTTGCCACACCTTCCTTGTTGATAACATGGCCCAGATATTCTATCTCAGACTGTCCAAAAGAACATTTGTTCAGTTTGGCATATAAATGATTCTCTTGCAGCACTTGAAATACTTTATTCAGGTGTAGTTTATGTTCTGCCATGGTTGTGCTGAACACTAGAATGTCATCAAAGAACACTACCACAAATTCAAAAGAGCCAAACAAAAAGAGCCTGAAATGAGGGAGGTCCATTTGTTAATCCAAAAGACATCACTAGAAACTCAAAGTGCCCTTGCAGTGTAGAGAATGTTGTCTTGTGGATGTCTTCTTCAGCCATTCTTATCTGATGATATCCACTTCTGAGGTCTATCTTGGAGAAAACTGTTGCTCCTTTTAATTGGTCTAGAAGATCTTCTATTATTGGAATGGGATATTTGTTTTTGATGGTGATTGCATGCAGTTTTCTGTAATCAATACAGAGTCTCCAAGTTCCATCCTTCTTTTTGACCAGGAGGACAGGAGAAGAGAAGGGGCTAGTACTAGGCCTAATGAGACCAGCCTTGAGGAGCTCAGCAATGATTTTCTCTAGAGCTTCCTTCTGGTGATGGGGTACTCAGTATGGTCTTTGATTTACAACCTTAGCTCCTTCCACTAGTGGAATTCTGTGGTCACAAGCTCTGCTTGGAGGCAATTCAGTAGGTGCACTGAATAATTTGTCATACTGCTGAATGAGTTCTTGGAGCTCCATTTGGATAGGGTGATCAGCAGCCTGTGTCACAGTGTGACAGGTGGACAGGAGGAAAAATCCACAGACAGCTTGATCCATTAGTTTTTTGCATCATCTGTGATCTCCACAGGGGAAGAGGAGGGAACGGTCTCATCCACAAAAGTGGCCTGAGTGGTTGGTGTTGCATTAATTCTCATCTCCATTTTAATGAAGTCCATTTGCACAAGGCTATATTTTCTCAACCAATCTACTCCCAATATGATATCATATCCCTTCAGCTTAAAAACTCTGAATGTGTCCTGTAGCTGTATGCCTTGTATTTCATAGGGGCAATTGTGAGAAGTGAACTCACTCCATAGGACTCCACCACTAGCTACTAGCACCTTTATCTTCTGGTTGGGAACAGGTGCAATAGGTAGTTTTGCAGCTATGTCAGGAGACACAAATGTGGAAGTGCTACCACTATCCACCAAAGCAGTAGCTATTGTTTTGCCCACCTTAACAGTTAATATAAATGTGTTCTTAACTGCACCAATGCCCATGGCAGCATGCATAGAGACCTGTAGTACAACATTATCAGGACGAGGTGCAGCTTGGTCCAACTCAGGCTTCAAAATCTGTAACATAAATGATTTCTGCATTTTCTTCTTCATGTACTTGTAATGCCTGTATTTGTGCTTTTTGGCTCATTCGACATACTTGTCGATGGTCAGGCACCCAAGGTTCTCTGCATTTGTAGCAGACTTGGTTCTGTTTTGCCTGCTGGATGATTGTGTTTCTGTTTTGTGTTGGAGCAGCTAGGGGTGGCTTTGCTTGGTCAAACACCACTTGCCTTTTAGGCTGGGGAACATAAGTTTTAGGTTGGGCAGGGACACTAGCTTTTTCCATTCTCCTGGCATACCATACTATTGTTTGCATATCTGGTGGTTTAAAACACTCCACATGACTTCTAATGTAAGGTTGCAGTCCAGACAGGAAACTGGTTACATAATAGTCATTGGGTATAGCAGGGTTTTCTCTTCTCATGCAATTCACCAGCTGTTCAAACTGCTCTACATACACAGCCACAGTTGATGTTTGAGAGACAGAGTGGAAAGAGTTCACAATGTCACAAGCAGAGTCTATAGAAAACCTATCTGCAATATAAGAGCAGAATCTATGCCATGGCACATTATGGGATGAAAACCCAGTTCCTCTCCACCACTGTATAGCAGGGCCTTGCAAATAAGAAACTGCTAACTCAGTTCTGTGCTCTAAGGGGGTTCTAGTAGCTACAAAGTATTGCTCCAAGTTCTGAATCCATGATTCTGGATCAGTGCCACTGAATTCAGAAATGTTCAGTTTGGCCGGCTTCACTGTAAGCACATTCCTTCTATCTTCAAATGGGGAGTGAGGTCTTCTACCTCTATCTACTCCATCTGGCCCTTCCTCCTGTGCCTGCTCTTCCATTTGAACTGGTTGTTGCTGTGGATGTGGAACTTGTTGTGGTTGTTGGGGTGCCAAAGCTCTGGTGCTTGCAAAATTGGGATGGCAATAAGGCACTTTCGGTGTACCATCCAAGTTGAGTTCTTTTCCTGCATTATCTCTCAATGTTGCAGTCCCTATGATGGGAGGGGCCTCCTTTTCCACCATAGCTACTGAAGGTGGTGTGTTTGCAAGCAGCTGTTTGGGCCTGCCCGACGCAATGATTAGAGAATGAAGCTGTTGTTGTTTGGGCTGTGCACTCCCCTGTGCCGACTGCTCATCAGGGATCTCTACTGGTTCAGGAAGCAGCAACAAGCGCTTGAAGTTGTCCTGAATCTTGTCGAAATTTTGCTGCATTGTGACGAAGTTCTTGTTGACCATGGATTGGAAATCCTGGAATTCTTTCTTGTCCTCCTCACGGTAGCGCTGTAGTGTCTTGATATCAAGCTCCAACGACTGGAGCTGCAGAACACCTGTGTCGGACGACTCATCTAACTAGGACATGATTTCCTTCCGAATCCTGAGAGGGTTGGGAAGGGAGGGATTTAGCCAACTAGCTTATGTTCTACCGCCGCCAACTCCGATTCCTGCCACCAAGAAGCACCGCCCGATTTCAGCTGCTGGGATTTTACCACAGGAGAATTGCTCCCCGGCAACCAGAACTGATTTCAGACTGCCTCCGAATTGTGCCACTCCGGCCGCCACCAACGAATTGCAGAGGGATTTTAGGGCGATGCGCCAACCTCTACACGCCAGATTCAACGCCTCCGAGAACCGATTGGGCCTCTGATACCAATTGTCAGGAACCTGACAAGGATCGAACTGTCTAAACGCTCAACATTGCGATTTCAGAGAGAGAATTGGAAGAATAGGGTTTATATTGCTCCGAAAGGGGAAAGTAGCAAAAGCACGCCACCGGCGGCTAGGGTTTCTACCCAGTTACAATAATCATGCCCAAAACTGAGAGCGAGGGGTGGCTATATAGCCATTACAGAGGGAAAAGCAGAACAGAAAGTGGAGACAGAGCACATGGCGTGTCGGGCGATGAACAGCGACACTCAGGGCGATGATAGCCGTTGGATGGAGCATCTGCGACTCTGATGACAAACCAGTGGCGAACCGTTATCTTCATTGGAGAGCCACTGGATGGCGAATCGACGGCTGAGCTTGGTCCGACACGCAGAAACAGGGGAGTTCTTCAGAGATGCAATGACTGGCCTGACAGCACATACGGTGGTTTAGTATTTCTTAATCAATTGAGAAATAGCAATCCGGCCTGGAAGGAAAAAATGATGGGGAAGTCTGAGAAGTTCCTCCAGTTTGCAGTATCACCACAAAGCAATCACCCCATACGAATCGAACGCATGCATGACCTCCCCTGAGAGAGCAAGAATTAATAATCCCGGGAACAGCGACTCCAATTCCAAATCAACCAACCAGATCGAGTAAAACGCCTAGACAGTAAATCAACCAGATAGTAAAACGCCGAGACAGTAAATCAACCAGATCGAGTAAAACGCCGAGACAGTAAATTGGGCATGGTTGATGGTCTGATGCTTACCTCGATCCTCTGTCTCCACAGGGTGCGTGCAGTGCAATGGATGGCGGCGTCCCAGATGGGCCTCGGGAAGGAGAAGCCGTGGACGAGGTGGCGGAGCGGAGGTGCCGTGGACGAGGGCAGCGGCGGCGGCGGCGGTGAGTTTGGCTCGAGGGCGTTGCAAGGGAGCACGGGCGAGGATAAGAGGTGGGCAGGGCACACATGCAATCAATCATTATGGTTGGCCGATTATTGTTGCATAAGTCGTCAGTGTTCACATTGAGATGCCAGTAAGACATCCTATTCCTAGCAGATATATATAACTATCACGCTATAGGTTCGAGCAGATCCTCCTCATAGCTCAACTGTTTAACTCCAAAATAAATAAATTAAGAGCTCCTCAAAAACTAGGTCCCAGTAACTACTATCTCCGTCCTAGTTTATTGGTCCCCGTTGTAATATGTGCAAATTTTGACCATAAATTTAACTAATAAAATATTTGTGCATGTCACCAAAAATATATTATTAAAAACTATGTTTAAATACGAATTCAACGATATAATTTTTATTAACATGCACTAACATTTTGTCAGTTAAATATTTGATGTAAATTTAGCACAAATTACATAGGAGATTAATAAACAAGGACAGAGGTAGCTGGAAGAATGGACGGAAGTTTTACATCAGGAACAAATCTTAGCCTGAGGTTGAAACAGGGAACCATTTTCTAAGCACTTTTGTAGTGGAAAGACTCAAATAAAAAGAAATTTGGCATCTTGCTATGTTGGTCAACATTAGAGTTATGATGGATCGGAAATTATTGTGAACTTGTTGTCACCCTACAGTATTACATTGTGTGGACTTCAATTCTTGCAACATATGGTCCTATATAATTAAACTATACAAGCCACACCTAATCAGCATAGGTCATGCAACACTAGCTCGAACACATGGAAACCTTCTTCATAGCAATATGTGGATTTTGTCTAAAAAAGTGGATTTGTTTTTGGGCATTCTTTGGTTCATAGGATAGAAACATCGTAGGAATAGAAAAATTTAGGAAGTGAGATGACATGTATCTCAATTCCTATAGAAAAAGAGATGACATTTGATGCATATGATAGAATTTTTTCATTGAGTCTAATAAGCTAATATATTTCTCTACGTATGAATAGAAACCCATTCCTACAAACCAAAGGGCTCCAAAGAAATTTTTTCTTTGAAAATTCTATCCTATATAATTCCTACAAACCAAAGGAGTCCTTAGTTAGTTCCGTATCCCAAACAAGAAGGATACCCGTAGTTAAAACCATATCATCAAACTCAAAACTCAAAACACTTACTGAAAAATACGATCAAGTCTATGAAACAAAACCTACAATGAAAAGAGTAAATGTTTACCCATCCTCCCAAACTATTGTAAGGGCTCGTATAGCTTAAGCACTGTCACTATGGCCTAAACTTCTTTTCTTAAGCAAGTAACCAGAGTCTGTTAGTATTTTATTTTGTGGGTTAGAGTTGGTTGGTGTTTTTTAAACATAGTACAAACGCAAGTGCTCATATATACATGTATACACTCATACCTATGAACGCGCGCACACACACCCTATATCTGTGAGCATCTTTGAAAGACTGTCATCTTGAGATTTACGAAGGCACTGTAAGTGCCTCGTCATCGATGGGAACGTCTCCTTTCACTGAAAGCGCATCGCCGAAAATCCTAAAGTAAACATTGCATATTAGTTTGGATCACTTACTATTGTATTGCAGCACCATGCTCATGCCGTTGGGCCTCATCACGCACGCTTGAGACAAAGAAACTTGGCAAGTTGGCATCTGTTGGACCTCACGTATGTTCGGCACGAGACACTGTGTTTGGCGAGTTAATGGTTGAGGTGGACGCACGAACCAACTTGGTGTCGTGTCCCACGAATTCTAAAAAAAAAAACTTGGTGTCCCACGAGTATGGACCAACAGCCGCAAGACCGCGACAAATGGATCGGTCATGTATTTGTTCCCCTCCCTCGTGCATCCTGAGCAAAGCAACATAAGTGAAAAGTGAGAAGGGTCATCGTCACCGGAAAAAATCTATTTTAAACCCTGAACTTGTAGAGGTTTGGCAGAACAAACCCTCAAATCGAAATCCCGGTCGATTGCACCCTGAACTATGCAATCCTGGTATAAATTGAACCCTGGCATCGTTTGGCAAACGAGGATTGTCGACCTGTGAAAGGCTGGCCGGGATTAGTGCCATTTTGCACTGTTATCTGTTGGGCCGGCCCGCTTTAGATTTTCTTTTTCCTTCTTTAAAATGCGCAGTTTTTTCATCTTCTTTAAGAGAGAAAAAAGAAACACGCAGCGTGATTCGATCCCAATACCTCACCTTCTTGGTCGACAGAAGTTACCACCAGGGACAACACGTCTGAAGTGTTCATTTCCTCCCTTTCCCTTCTTTCTTTCCTTTTTCTTTTTTTTCCATTTTACATAACTTGTGGACTTCCACGAACAAAATGAAGAAGAAAAGAAGAAATTAAAATAAATTATTCACAAGAGGTGAGGACACGTGCTTGGTAAGGATTGTTAGTGCTTTCAATGATAAAATGTTCGCATTTTCCAACAATTATTCATTTATCAAAAGATGTTCACAGATTCAAAAGATGGTCGTGTATTAAAAAATATTCGCGGATTTCAAAATATGTTCGTATTTTCTAATTTTGCTTGGAATAAAAAGTTTTCACAGATTAAAAAAATGTTTGGAATTTCAAAATTTGTTGTAGTTTTCAAAAATTATGCGGAATAAAATAAATTGGAATACCAAAATCTTTTCGTTTTCAGAACAATATTAGGCATTTAATTGTTTTCCTAAATTTTCGAGAAAAGTTCAAAATTTTGTAAAGATTATTTTGGATGTGCCGCTTCGGTGGGACTTAAAAAAGAAATCGCGCTTGCTTTATAGCGCCAATGGCCATTAGCTTTAGTGTCCAGTAGCACACGTTCAGGATCGAAAGCCGTGAGCTCGATACCACACCTGGCTGCGCCCCGCACGTTTCTGTTAATTTTTACGTCGTGCTCCCGTTTTCTGTTAGTGGGCCGGCCCAGTCGCGGGTCTCTCTCTGCGCGCTGTTAGGTGCTCTCTTTTTTAGCAGTGTTAAAAGACATGTTTTAACAGAACAAAATACAAATGGGCTGGCCCAGCCACCGCTCCTTGGCCCACCAGTCGGACGAATCCCTGTCACGTCAGAGTTTTTATGCCTCAAACGACGCGAGGGTTTAATTTAGACCGGGATTGTATAGTTCAGGGTGCAATCGACCGGAACTTCGACTTGAGGGTTCGTTTTGCCGAACCTCTACGAATTCGGGGTTTAAAATGGACTTTTTCCCATCGTCACCAGTGCCTCTCACTCTCGACTCTCTCGCCTCGACGTATCAAATTAGATCAGATCCCATCGTAGCATTCATCCTGCAGCATTAATCAGAATCAAAACACTCTGTTCGTCTGTCATATAGTGTAAAGTTGGTCGATAGTCTCATCGGTGCAACATACAGTATAACACACATGACACATACTCCATCCAGTCTAAAATGTAGCGTATATTGATTTTAAAAGTCAAATAATGTCTATATTTTTATCAAGTTTGTAAAAAAACACCCACAATAAAATATTATTGTCATTAGATTTGTCGTGCAATAATTTTTATATTTTATTTAATTAGTATTTTAGATGTCGATAGTTGTTGTACTCAAACGCACATATTTATTTGGTTTAAAAACATACGTATTTTTTATACTTTAAAAAAACTAATATGTACTGCATTATGAAACCAAAGGAATACTCCCTCCATTCTGAAATATAAGTCTTTTTAGAGATTTCAACGAGTGACTACATACAACGCAAAATAAGTGAATCTGCACTCTGAAATATGTCTACATACATCCGTATGTTTTAGTCCATTTGAAATATCTAAAAAGACTTATAGAAGTATTTAGGAACGGCGGGAATACTATATATATATCTTTTAAAGCAAATTGGGTTTCTTTTGTCCGTCATGCCATTTTTTAGGAAAGTCCCTCTATTTCAAAGAATTCAACCCGCAGTTCTGTTTTAAATTAAAACGAATCGTTATTTTCATATTTTACACAAAAGTCCCTGTCTTTTCTTCAAATCAACCCGCCGTCCGGATTTAAGTCACACCCGAACTGTTATTTTACATTTTTCGAAACCCCCCCTGATATTTTAGGTAATTCATCCGCGGATCATATTTAAGTCAAACAAATGCTTTTTAAAATCATCCATATCTTTTAAACCATAACTCCGTTTTGAACATGTTATATATGAAATTTGATTAGAAAAATATGTAGAATATGAATATGAGATTATTTTTACCTTTTAAGTATCTTTAAATATTCTTTTGGAATATATTTGAGTCAAACCAAATGATTTTCTAAATTATCTCTATCTTTTAAACCGTAACTTCGATTTTAACATATTATATATGAAATTTTATGAGAAAAATGTGTGGAATCTAAATATGATGTTAATTTTACCTGTTAAATATTTTTAAAATATTGTTATGAAAGCAAACTTATAATTTATAGCGCAAGATCCGTTTTTTCATACCGGCGGCAATCCGGATTGCAAATAAACACTCCACTATAACCATATACGGAAAAGAAAACATCGATAACTACACGTGCATACCTCTGAAAAATGTCGCAAGGGAAAACAACAGATTTCTCATCGTGAGAGTGAGAGAAAGCGAGCGAGAGAGAGAGAGAGAGAGAGAGAGGGAGGGAGAGAGGGAGAGGGAGGAGAGAGGGAGAGAGAGACGCCTTAGAATTAACCATATTCAACACACGTTTTTTGTTGTTTTGTGTGAACACCGAGGCCATCGCCGGCGAGGGTGAGAAGGAGGATAAGCGGCAACAGAAATATGATGCCTCATAAAAATAAAGAAGATGGACCTATTGTGATCTTGAGTGATGGTTATTGAGTTAAGAGTGTGTGTTATGTTTTCTCTTCCGTTGCAACGCACGGGCTCTTTTGCTAGTAGTAATAAAGTTGCATGTTCCTGAGATGTGTGTCAATGGATGTCCTTTGCTTATTTCTGTGTACTTGGCAACCATGCGATGCATGCAGGCATACACTTTTACTTCTTGCACACCACGCCTTGGCCGTCCATGCATGCCGCTGCTGCAGGTGACGGCAGTGAGCTCCGATACCACGTTGGCGCCATGGACATTTCCACCGGCATTTCCATACGTCAAATCGGTTCACGTAGTCGGAGCGGTAGGTCTGCCCGACCACGCCGTGGACGTCCTCCGTGAGTGCGTCGAACTTGGAGGCCAGCTCGAGGTGCGCGAGGCAGTCATTGGCGGTGACGCCGTAGCAATGCACCCTCGAGTCCTCCGTGGTGATGGGCACGGTGTTGGCCCTGACGCTGAACTTCCCGTCGAAGGCGACAATCACGCCGTTGGTCGCCTTGGTGCGGGTGACTGTCAGCTGGGGGACGCGGCTGGACGTCCACTTGCCAGTGCCATGGCCGGATAGGTGCACGGGCTTGCCGTCCAGGGTGATCTCCAGGTGCTCGACGACATCATCCTAGGTGCCGGTCTTCCTGACGCCGATGTAAAGGTGGTGGCCATCGTTGAAAAGCACGGCGATGGCCTGGATCCAGGTGAAGTCCCGAGACATGCCACTGTGGCCACTCTTGCCGATGAAGTGTGCGTTGATGTGGAGGTCACGGTCGGAGACGACGCAGAAGTTGGCATCCCTATGGCCGTGGAAGTAGAAGGTGTTGTCGTCACCGCCGATGAACCGCGGATCGCCGCTCGCACCTGGGGTGTTGCACATTGCACGCACGCACGTCTATAGCCATGAACCACCACAATCGGTCAATGTTTTTTTTAGGTTCATCGGTCAATGCTACAATGTATATTGTATCGCATTTTACTACTCCCTCCATCCCATATCTAAGGCGGGCTCATAGGAGGGCCCTGGGCCTTGGGTGGGCTCTCAGTAGGGCCCTTGGGCTGGGGCCGTGGCCCGGACTGCGCCGCGGCGGTGGTACCGAGTGGGAGGACGGCAGCCGCCAAAGCGAGCACGACTCCGAGGTGCCTCGCCATTGCCAAGGCCCTCGCGCTGTTACTCCTAGCTTACAGTGTAGCCTTGGTAGTGTCTTTGGTGCTGGTGATCTATGGTTCGTGGGTAATTTATAGGCGATCGACCCATGGAGTTGACACCCAAACCCTAAATGCACCTAGCCCGATTCGTACGGGGGCGCTAGCTTGTCAACGCCAGCATATCTTCACCCGAACGATACATGGTGCTTTATGCTAGCCACTAGCCCCTAGTTGCTTAGCCCCCATGCATGCGTATGCAAGTATAGTAACGCACGTTGTGATGTTTATTCCATGAGTGGCAAGATTATTGCCAGGATGCAACTTAATCTTAAGTGAAAAGATGCTAATGCATGCGTGTGCTTAACTTGCCTACTGGAGCAAGCGACGCCATTGCCAGCGTTTCACCGTCCTTGGTTACAATATCTCCCACTAGCTTGTTTACCCACTTCTTTGTCTTGCATTTCGTTCTATAATTCTGTCAATGCAGACATGCAACGCTTTGCACGCGAGCAAAAGTCAATTGCAGTTGCAGGTGATCGAGCAGTACTTCCCCCGTCTTGATTTATAAGCCCCCTTTAAATTTTGACTAAGTTTTATAAAAAAAAATTAACCAATAAATTATCAGTAGTATGTACCGCCACAATAATTATATCCAAATTAACCAATAAATTATCGAGCAAGAAACTTAGAGATGTTTGAACTACCGGAGAAGGCAAAGGAATAGTAATATAAGCATGGAACTATGGAAGCAACTCAGATAGTGCGATTGCTACTTCTTTTTGTTTGGATCAGTTATATACATGACAGTGCGAGAAGAAAACCATCAGCAGTTTCAGATTTTGTGCTGCTTGCAGGATGCACTCTTGTGCCAATTTCGCTTGCTGGATCTCGCCTACATGCAGTACTGTGTCGTCGTCGAGGATGGCCACCGTGCAACAGCAGTAAACTAGTCGTCCTGCGGGTTAAAAGGAACCTCCTCCTCTATGTACTAGCTGCAGAACCCACTGGTCAAAGCGCCTGCCCTGCATGTTCAGATGGTCAAAACTGTCAGCTTGTCAACTGCAAATCCTACTGATCTTCAAGAAAGGAAAGAGTAGGATGTAGGTTCCTTTTCCCAGGATAATTTTTCATGGGCTTTACATCGATAAAACAATAAATGAAACAGAACACAAATGAAAACAACCCTCATACACTGATACCTGCTTATTCACACAGTAACGTGCATGCATGGTGAGACCAAGACCCATAAGGCCTTGTTCGGTTGTGTGTGAATCCAAGTGGATTGAAAGGGTTTGAGGGGGATTTAAACCTCTTCTAAGTCAAAATACGAACCAATCCTTGCCAATCCCCTTCAATCCTCTTGGGAGGAGGATTAACCGAACAAAGCCTAAGGAGATAAATTCCACAGTTGATCGAAGCTTACAAACATCGTTATATAGGTACAGATGCGGCGCAGCGCCCAAACAAGTTAACATTAATATATCTTGCGTGGATCTTGAAGATGCAGCGCACACATAGGGTAGATGTAGCTAATACATAGTTACTTGTAACGGTTCGTAATCTCAAATGAAATTGAGGATTCTCCATAACATCTTGATTTTCATCTTCTGGGAGCAACTTGGTTGGGCACATACGTGGCTAGTTCTCAGAAATCTTCAAAGCAGCAACTGTCATCATACAAGTACAACACAGAGTGCCAGCAACAGAAGTAAAAGATAAAAAGTATGAGCAACGTTGGAACTTCCTCATTTGTTCTTTTTGTAAAACAGGTTATCAAACTCGAGGCGAAAAATCAAGGTAAAAATTCTCAATTACAGATAGATGTACCAACATGGCATTGATAAACATATCACATCCTTGCTTCCACAGGAAGCACAGAAAAAACACAACATGTGCTTTTGTGAGAAGCACAAATATAATTCCGCAAGAAGTACGGTTTTGCTTCCACGTGAAGCACAGCATTTGTTTTCATGAGACGTGCAATTCTTCTTGAAAGCACATCTACCCTTCTACCGAAAAAGGAAAAATGTCCTACCGCAAGAAGCACAACTTTTCTTATGCGAGCCTAAAAAAAAGGAAAAGCACAGCATGTGTTTCCAAAAAAATGAAAACATAGTTGTGCTTCTGGCCTTCGATTTTTTCTTCTTTCAATTTTATTTTTCCCGGATTCCATTTTTTTTGCATTTTTTTGTATTTTTTGTTTTCTTTTCGGTTCCGGATTTTTGTTCTGGGTTTTTCTTTCGATTTTTTTGTGAAAAAAGTTGTTGAAACCTATTAACATGTGATCTAATTTCGAAGATCTCAACGCGGAAAATCAAATGATTAAAATGGTTCAGAATTTGGATACACGGTTCAAGAGATGAACCTTATTGAAAAAACAAATACGAAAAAAAAAACTACAAGGTTGCGACAAGTGGCGCACATGTAGTGCGCTGGTGGGATGTTACTTTTGCAAGCATAAGCATTAACTAGTGATTTTGAGGTCCTTCTTGCAGTTCTCGCTGCACTTAACGTGCATCGGCTTCGCCTTCGACTTCGGCCCTTGGGCCTTGGGCGGCCTCTCAGCAGGCCCCTTCGGCTTGTCTTCCTTGGGCTCCTTCAGCTTGGGCCCCTGGGCCTTGGGCGGCCTCTCAGCAGGCCCCTTCGGCTTGTCTTCCTTGGGCGCCTTCAGCTTGTCGGACCGGGCGGCGGTGGCGGTGACAAGGAGAAGAACGACCGCCGCCACAACCAGCACGACTCCCAGGCGCCTCGCCATTGCCAAAGCCCTCACGGTGTTGCTCCTAGCTTATAGTATGGTCTTGGTAGTGTCTTTCGTTCTGTTGATTATCTGAGATGGGTGCGTTTGTATGCATGGTTCCCATGGGATTTATAGGCCATCGATCAAGAGCATGGATACCTATGTAGCTCACTTGGTACGTGGTGCTCGTCAACGGCGCCGGCCTATCTATCTTGGCCGGAATGTAAGTTGCCGCTCGCTTGAAGCGGCAAAGGTTATGCGTTGGCCAGGACGCGACCTAATCTTCAAGGAAAAGATGCTAATGCATGTGCTTAGCAGCCTGCTAGCGGAAGCGATCCCAGAGTTTCACCGTCCTTGATTACAATATCTCCTAGTGTGTGTTAATTACTCTTCACAATGAGCAAAAGTTGCAGGTTGATCGAGTAGTACATACTCCCTCCATTCCAAAATATAGCGCGTCCTCGGTTTCCGTGCTTCAACTTTGACCATTAATTTAATCAACAAGACCGACTGCGGCGGGCGAAAAAATTATACCAATGAATTCGTATTCAAAAAAAGTTTTTAATTATATAATTTTTGATCCCGCCGCAGTCGGTCTCCTGGGTTAAATTTATGGTCAAAGTTGAACCTCGAAAAGCGTGGGCGCGCTATATTTTGGAACGGAGGGAGTATGTACTAGCTGTTTCAGTGGTATAGACGAACATGACCCCCCTCTTTTTTTTTGTTTTTTTTGGTTTTTGTGCAAAGTACATTAACCCGGACATTTTTATTTTAGTACGTGTTCCAGAAAAGAAATAGAAGAATGTGACTATGCGACATTGTATATGTTAGTGCAATGCGACTATGCGAGCACATTGTGGTTATCTGAAGCCCCAAGAACCATAGAAGATTAAAGATGGTTAGACGGGACACCGTGCTAGTTTGAAAATAAATGTCAGTGCCCAAACAAATAAACTAGCTTCTCGTCGTCATCACTTTGCGCATCCTCTGCGTCACTTGTCAGGCTGCTGAAAACCCCAAGTTATTAGAAGAAAAAAGGAACAAAATGCAAAGTCACTTTGGGTGGGCTGCAGCCAGTATATCTCCCAAGAAAGGAGAGGACAACCTGTCAACGGCTTTACATCGATAAAACAATAAATGGAACAGGACATAAATAGAAACGACCCTCATATGTACACTCTGATCCCTGCTTACAGGCAATCATCAAGCTCTTAGATCTATTTCAGACAGTAACGTGCAACGTGCATGCAGGGTTAGAAGACCAGGACCCCAAAAGAGCTAAATTCCGAAGATGATCGAAGAAGCATATTGTAAAATAGTCACCACCGCAGATAAACTTTTCCAGTTCATATGCATATATAAGACGAATGGCATCATCTGTGACAGATTGCCACTCTTTCTCAGACACAACCTGAACCAAGCTTATAAATATCTTGCACTATATAGATAGATAGATAGATAGATAGATGCGGCGCAGCGCAGACACCAAGTTAAAATTAATATATCCTGCACGCATTGATCTTGAAGATGCGGCCCGCACATAGGGTAGATGTAGCTAATACATAGTTACTGCTAACGGGTTCGTAATCTCAATATGAAACTCAGGGCCCTCCATGAAAATCTTGATTTTCATCTTCTGGGAGCAACTTGGTTGGGCACATAGGTGGCTAGTTGTCAGAAATCTTCAAAGCAGCAACTGTCATCAAACAAGCAAAACAGAGTGTCAGCAACAGAAGTAAAAGGAAAAAAGTATGAGCAACACTGAAACTTCTTCATTTGCTCTCTTTGCATCACACTCGTTGTCGAGCTAAAGGCTAAAAATTAAGGTAAAAATTCTCACTAACAAACAGAAAAGGAAGCCATGATTATGTAACAAACATAACCAACATGCCATGTTAAATTACCAAGCAATGATGTCTGAACTAATGGACGAGTAAAAAATCTATCTTAGCTTCGTTACTGTTTTACTGTGTTTACGTCAATTGATATAGTTATTCTTAAAAAGACATTGGTATATACTATATATATACTGAACAAATGCTTCGAAAATTAGTTGTCCCGAAATATGGACACATAGGCACACACCTTCGCGGACAGGGACTTCTATAGAACCATCACACTGCCAGTATCCAGTAGTTGTGCCAACCTGCCAAGGTAAAAGAGAGATAATGTTGCCAACAACAAACAAGAGATCATCAATACAGTCACATCCGAGATGGCAGTTCATAAACTTGACTTCAGAACATTTAGTTTGTACTGAACATTTGGTAACGTGAGTCTATTTAAATGGAACAATGTGATGAAAATTGGAAATCGGTCATCACATGGAACGATGGATGTGAGAGATACAATCAGTGGCATAGAAAGAAATATGCATCAATAACAAGACTGTAAATTAACATAATCAAAATAATCTCCGTGCATAGCAATCAGTTTGCTGGTACAGTACCAGCAACACTAGAAGACATATGTGGTCAAAGTAACCATTTGATTGCCAGTCAAAAACGTAAGTAGTAATGATTTGATACTATATGTGTTCTCTCCACTCTGTCGGTTGAAGCCGCCAAGTGGTGTCCCTTTGTTTCCTTTGGGATTTTCACAAAATTGCAATCATGTTGCACTTAAAAGCATGCATGCCTCTTGTTTGTACATAACCTTATATTTTCTAGTTCCTACAATCCAAAGAGGCCTAAAAATCGATAACCGTAGCAGCTAGCTTGGCATAAAAATGACAGGAGTTTGAGTAGAAGTCTTGCCTGCGTGGTTGAATTGGGAGCCTCAGCTGCAGAAGATACTTTGTGGCCGATCAAGGGAAGCAGGTAGCTAAAACGGGGATTGGCAAGGAACGTATCCTCAAATATAGGATCAAGCACATACTCAGCGCTGACGTTTGGTCCAAACTGTGGGCGTGTACAACGGTGCACCGACAAAATACTATGCTGCAAACCGAACAAAACAGCTCTGTCACATTACCTTAATTCAACAGTGTTTGAAATAACAAGGATTTCTTTGGCAGCAAGATTACAAGAAAGAAACATATTTTACCCTATATATAGGCTATGTAATCAAGATCTACTTTTCAGTTTTATGCATGTACCTTGTTGCTCTTTTATACTCCATTTATTTTGACTATGATCAATAAATTACTTTGTACTAATTAAACAATTGACCACATCGATCTTTGGATGCATGAG
>NC_041385.1:12941362-12951687 GCF_002162155.2 Triticum dicoccoides
GGGGGGGGTTCCCCTCTAATATCTAAAATGAACGGGATTTATAAAGGGAGAGAGATATTTCGCATGGAATATTATACTCCCTCCGTAAACTAATATAAGAGTGTCTAGATTACTACTTTAATGATCTAAACGCTCTTATATTAGTTTACAGAGGGAGTATTAAGCAATGCTCACTTTGTCCATCGCTGCAAACAGCTCTGTGCTGTAATGCTCCATGTCCACAACCCCGTCTTTATTGCGCCAGTCGACATGAAAGGCTTCAGATGGAGGCCCATAGTAAATCGGGGGAAGAGGCCAAGATCCAGCATTCTGCAATGAAAATATTACAATTTTTATCCATGGATCAAGGATTTAAGGATTTAGGGTGTTCACATTAAAAAGGGAAAATGTAACATTTGTATCCATGGATTAAGGATTTAAGGTGCTCGCATTAAAAAGTGTGTGGGGGTTGTCTCACCTTTCCAGAGCAACCATCCATGGACGGAGGAGGGTAAGGCGAGTAGCGTCGATCGGGGGACCGCTCTGCTCTAGGAAGAGGCCGCTCTTTGTGGAAATGAGGTGTTGGCAGCGGCGCCTTCTTCTTCTTCTCCATCTCGCTTGTAGGATCCTAGAGCACAGACAAAAACAAAGTGATGAAAGCGGGTTAAAGGTAGGTATCGGCTACAGAAACAGACAGTATGTAATTAGCCATAGCACTGCTGCAGAAGAGGCAATTTTTTATCAAAGTACAGGTTGCAGCAAAAGAAATTGGCAAGCATGTTTATATCAGTAAACAAAAATGCAGCAGCACATGGCAATGCTGTACTAGTAGTACTTGATGCTATTTGCATCACAAAGTAAACACAGAGAAGTTAAAACCAAAAAACCCACGAAAAAATGCTACTGCTCGCCGAACTACGTGTGTGCTGCTTCTTTACTCGCTGTGCTGCATGCCTAATGATATGCAGCAATAAGATAAGCCCTGCTTGTATCATCACGATTTAGCCATGATACAGTCCAGAGGAGTCCATAATATATGTTGCAGCCTAAAAAACAGCAATGCAATGGACCATCTGAAACCCTAGAGCATGTGTTTAGTTCCAAGAATACTATTTTCAGGAACAGTTGACCAACCCAGTTACGTTGTAGTTGGTTACACCTAGCTAGACAAATTAAAATGAGAAGATACGTAGACCTCTATTAGCAACAAAAGGGTCTTGAGAACCAAGGAACATATTGTTCAGATGCAAATTAACTAGACCATGCAAGTGATTGATCCATAATATATTGCCGAGTGCATGCCAGTTCAAACAGAAAGGGTAACATTTGTATCCATGGATTCAGGTTAAGAAATATGCAGGGCTTGTCTCACCTTTTTGGAGTAATCATCCTTGGAGAGAGGAGGGCGGAGTGAATAGTGTTGATCAAGGTAGTGTCGTGCTCTAGGAAGAGTGTACTCTTTGTGGAAAGCAGGCGCTGGCAGAGGCGCCTTCTTCATCTCCATCTCGCCTGTAGGCTGTTGCATCCTAGAGCACGACGAAAGCAATGCAAATGAAAGCAGGTAAAGGCAAGTTATGGCTAACAGTAGCACTGGTGAAGAAGAGAGAATGTTGGGTTTTGTTACAGTGCAGGTTGCAGCAACAGAAATTGTCTTCTCGGAAGAGGTTTTCGCCCGCTTTATATATAAATCAACAACCAAACAAAGTACACACAAGGTGATCAAGTAGCCCTCACACAGTGCCTATACTAGGATAATCAGATCACGCAAGCCACATACCAAGAGAGAACAGGAAGAACTGAAAACAACGCCACGCTAACACCCTATAACACCTAAGCTCCACGACAATGCCCCAAGCGGGAGAACGGCGCTAGGCATCGCCGCTGCCGAGTCCACACGGACAAAGGTTTTCACCCGGAACCCGCCGCTCCACCTCTAACCGCCCACACAACCAAGAGGGAAGTCCATCACCGCCACCCATGGAGCCCGCCGAAGAGCCAGCAGAAATTGTCTAAGCCCTTTTTATCAGTATAAAAAAAGATGCAGCAGCACATGGCGATTCTGTACTAGCAGAGGCACCATAGCATGAAAAAGTGGGTACATCGAGATCAAGAAAGGCGCTAACTGTTCCCTAAATCAAATCAAGCCGGTCGACTCAACCAAGATTACCTACGAAGTCTTGACAACCTAGCCACTCCAGATCTAGGGTTTGCAAAGGGGCGGATCTAACTAACCGCGGAGGCCAGGGGAATTTTAACAAATCTAATCGCCGGATGAAAACAAGATATCATACCTCGAACCCCAGGGACGGCGACGGAGGCGACGCGCGGCGCGGCAGAGGCGGAGGAGGAGTTGTGTAAGGCACGCGGGGACGGGGACGGGGACGGGGGCGGAGGTTGTAGTTGTAGGGCACGGGGTGGTTCACGATCGGTCTCTTTTTTTTTTCTTTTTTTTTTTGAGGATATCGGTCTCTTTTTGTGGTTCACGATCGGGCTGGTAGGTCGGGACTCGGGTTGTCGGGTGGGAACAAAACCTGTCCAAGTGGGCCGCGCGCCGCGTTGCCGGCCCGGCACATGACACACCTTGGGCTGCGAGGCCAGGCCCGCGTGCGGGCACACCACAGCCCCCTTTTTTCTTCAAAATATCTTCTACTCCTAATTTATTCGAAATCAAGAGATAAGAGAAGGATGTTACCACATGCCTCCTCAGAGATCAGCGATTTCTTGATGCGTTTCTGGACGTCGGATCAACATCTGGATGAACCTGAGCCGTCGGATCTGGAGCTGGCACTGCTGAAATGAATAGTAATGGCAGCAAAATATAAATACCATGCCCCCACCGGAGCATTTTGGTCATTTCGCGTAGTGGGGGTATAAAAGGGGGCGCTCCTATCCTGTGGCGGAGACCTAGCCGCCGCCTCCTCTCTCCCTCCCTCCCCTCCCGCGCGCCTCCTCTCCTCCCACCCACATCGCCGCCGCCGCCGCCCACCTCCCCGCGCCGTCGGCGGCCAGATCCATCGCAGCAAAGCCCCCCCCCTCCCCAACGACTAGCAGAGGGAGGACGAGGAGCACGAAGGCGGCGGCAGCGGGGAGGAGCAGCAGCAGGGCAAGGCGTCTCCTCTCCTCCGACCACGCCGCCGTCCTGCGCGACGGCGAGTGGGCGCCCGCCCTCCCCGTCCGCGAGCTGGTCCCCGGGCACGGCGGCGGCTCCCGAGCCCTCCTGCTCCGACCCCACAGAGTGCTCGAGTCTGGAGGGGCAGCAGACGGTGGTGGGCGCTTGCGCCGCCGCCATCTCCTTCGTCCTGCCCGCCTGACCCCCGGCGCTCACTTCCCTAGCGTCGTCGCTGTCATCCACAACCACCGCCACCGCGCCCCCACCCTCTCCCCGTCGCTGCAGGCCCCCACCTTCTCCCAATCCCCTCACCCTTCTCTCCCGTGGCCAGTGGATTCGCCCCTCGTGGGATCGATTCCTCCGAGCCAGCGGTCTGCAGGGCCGGACGGGAGCGGCGCGGCCCCCATCGGTGCGTCGGTGGCGATGGCCCTGCGGGTCGAGGCTGACCCCCAACGGCGCTGGCGCTGCGTCAAGCCGGCGCGTGCTTCTGCTCGCGGGACAACGTGGTTAAGCGGCGACGAGATGCTCGTCCATCTCCTCCTCACGGACCAAATCGTCGAGGATTCCTCATCCATCGACGCGCCCAAGGTGAGGACGGATCCCGCCTCCCGAACACTTTTCGAGTTCGCGTCCATTATCGGTTCCTGCTCGTGCGCCTTGCCGATTCCCTTGAGATTTTGACGCCCCTGCAATGCATTCTCTTTCTCGCGGCTCGTATTGGGGTTCCACAATGATATCTCGTGATGGGGTTGGCTCCTGCGCTCGTCTTTCAAAGCCCTTATTAGATAATTCCCAACGGTAACAGGCAGATTGGGTTGGATTCAAAGCCCTTATTAGATAAAAAATTCTTTGTAAAGCACATCATCTTGGTCAGCACCTTTGTAAAGCTCGCTGAGGCCATATTGGTTCGAGTGCTAGAGCTGCACCTGTTGTTTTCATTTCCTGCTATCCGATTTGATATGAATCTTACGTTTTCGATGTACAGATGTGCTTCGCCAAATTTTGAAAAATCTTGATGATTAACGCTTTAACTTGAGGAGATATTTCCATAAGAAGTTCAGTTTCTTCCTGTACTAGGTTCTATTAGCTTATTCTGAATCTGAAGTTGACATCACTAACCACTGAATCGCAATCAGATTTTTTTTTCATGTGTGTATTGACTGGCATACATCTCATGCACACAGACTGGTTCCTGATGGTGCAGCCAACCTCTGTCTTCCTCCCCGACGGCGGCGTCGAACCAACACTGGGTTATGCTACCCTTGGCCGTGGCCTAACACGTGCGGACTGAAGCGTTGGCGTCACAGCCCCAGATCAGCCCTTGTTTGTTTTTGTTTTAGCATCTATGCAACATGTTTAAATTTTATGAAATTTGAAATGGGGATGACCAAGCCCTAGCACCAAAGCATTGCAAATAGGTTCAACTTTAAAATATTTTCACAGAACCCAAATTGGTTTGCAAAAATGTTCATGATTACTGGAAAAGGGTGAAAACCATATCCAGAGATGATGGGTATTTTTCCAAGACCTTTTTGGATTTTTTTGAATAAACCATATTGTATTTGACTTTGGGCATTTAAATACTATAAATAATTTAAATGTTCAAATAAATGTTGGAAATTGTTAAGGGTCACTGAAATAATTCAGAAAGCACCCATAATTATTTCCAGGATTTTATAAAATGATTTGATATTTTAAATCAAATCGAAAACAAATTGCAGAAATAGAAAAGAGAAACAGAACAGAAATAAAAGAGAGAAGGACTACCTGACGCTCACCTGGTAGCCCACCTGGCCCAGCAGCACGGCCCAGCCCATCTCCACCCCCCCTGTCGTCTTCCTCCCTGCCAGGAGGACAGACACCACGACGCCGCCGCGCGCGCCACCTCCTACTTCCCCTGGCCACCTCCTGCTTCCTCCCCGAGCCCTCTAGCGACGCCACGGAGTCGTCCCCGACCGCTATCCCTTTCTCTGCTCGCTCTGGCTCTCTCCCTCTCTCGATTTGGAGCACCACCGAGAGCCACCGGAGGGCGCCGCCGTCGCATCCATAGCCACCGGCCACCCCTCGCCCTTCTGATGAGCTCAGGAGCTCCGTCCCGACCCCATGGAGCTGCACACCGACGCACGCGACCAGAGGAGGCCCCAGTCGACCGGAGCATCGTCGTCTTCATCCCCGGTGCCCGGAGATCGCCGCCGTAAATTCGCCGTCGCAGAAGCTTCCCCGAGCTCGCCGACCCCTCCGTCCAGTCCACTGTGAGCCCCTCTTCCTCTTCCCCCTTCCCTCAAGCTCGCACTCATCCCCTAGCCTCTTCCTCCACCGCGGCCGAGAGTTTCTCGCCGCCGGCCATGGCGTGGCCGTGGCCACAGCCACCCCAGCTCGTATCCGAGCCCACTGACGTGCTCACCGCGATCTCAGGAGTCCGTAGCATGCCCCAGCTCCTCCTGCCGTGCTCCCTAACCCCGACCCCGAGCTCGCCCGAGCTCCGGCCGCCGCCGAGGTCGACGCCGTGCTCAACTCCGGCCACCTCGCGGCCTCCCGTCCGTTCCTTTGGATGCGTAGGAGCAAGAGCTTCTCCCTAGTGCCCTCAGCGCGCCAAACCACCGCTCGTAGCGCCAAACCCGCCACCACCCGAACTCCGGCCGCCGCCGTCGTCATGATTGCCGTCGCCTCCGGCCACCCTAGCTTCTCACGTTGGCCCTGTTAGATGCGCGCGGGCCTGGGCATCCCGTAGAGCCCCTCCGCCGCTCTTTTGGTCATCGGAGGGCGAATCCCGACGCTCTCCGCCGTCCCTGGCCTCGCCGGCGACGAGCCTCGGGTCAACTCCGGCGAGTTGACCCGGGTTTGACCCTCCCCTCTCTCTCACTGACGTGTGGGCCCCAGGCCATTAACTAAACCTAATTAGCCACTAACACTGACCAGTGGGCCCCGACCCCCCCTAATCCTTTAATTAAGCAGATAACCCCCTGTTAACTAACTGTGACGCTGACATATGGGTCCCACAGGTCAGTTTGACCTGGACGGCGCCCGTTGACCTGCTGAGGTCAGCATGAGGTCATGCTGACGCAATAATTCCTTTCTGGAATTAAAATAAATTAGGAAATGATTTATAATTCCAGAAAATTATATAAACTTCTAAAAATCATAGAAATTCAACCGTAACTCCAAATTAAATAAATTATATATGAAAAATTATCAGAAAAATTCAAGGAATCCATCTGTACCATTTTATTGCATGTTAGAACAACCTATCACTACTGTTTAGGACAAATGAATTAAATGGCATTTGAATAATCACATGTGGAGTTTGAATTTGAATCTTGTATTCAAACCAACTTCATTTAATCTGTTGCTAGTTGCATTAGCCCAAAACACATTCATTTTGCCATGTCATGATCATGCATCATATTGTACATTGCATTGATTGTGTTCCCTTCTATGTTGCCGGTATTTGTCCCCTCTCGATAGACGTGATACCGATGATGTGATCGTTGACACTGATGAAGACTCAATGTTATCTTCAGAAGTGCCAGGCAAGCAAAACCCCCTTGTTCATTCCGATACAATCCTACTCTCTCGCTCCTGCTCTCTTTTACTGCATTAGGACAACACCGATTCATCTGTTACTTGCTGCGGTAGCTGAACCCCTTTGTCCTTTGCATGACCTGTCATTGCCACAGTAAATAGATGAAACCCACTAGCATGAGTAGGAGTTGTTTGAGCCCTGATGTGCCTACTCATTCATGCTTGTTTGTCATGCCTGCTACTGCTTAGAGTTGAGTCAGGTCTGATTCATCGGGGATGAATCAGAGGCGTGTGAACATGTCCTACTGTGTGTGAGCTAAGTGTGTGAACACGATTTGGTAAAGGTAGCGGTGAGAGGCCATGTAGGAGTACATGGTGGGTTGTCTCATTGCAGCCGTCCTCAGGAACTGAGTTCTGTGTTTGTGATCCATGATTCAGTTACTACCATACATTGGGCCCTGAAATATGACCCCGCTCGACTTCTTATTCACCCTTGTCCTCTGTCCAGGAGTTGCAAGTAGTTTCTGGTGTTTGTAGCTTACTGGAGGCCGTGGACAGCGCTGACCATAGGGGTGGGCTGTGATGCGGTAGGTACGTGGCACGGTGTACCGGATGCCCGTTTGGTATCTCGGGAACCCTGTTCACATCGTTTGGGGCTGTGAGCGAAACTCCGGCCGGATCTCCTCATGGATGGAACCCGAATAGGCGATAAACCTGGACTAGAGACTTGAGTGTTTAGGTAGGTCGTGGTCTACACCCACGTCGGCTTTCGCTTGAAGTCTGCCGAGCACATGTCGTGTGCAGACGCTAAGTGGTGGAAACATGTATGAAGAAGTACACCCCTGCAGGGTTATCATCATCTATTCGAATAGCCGTGTCCGCGGTAAAGGACTTCTGGGTTGCTTATATCAGTTCATAGACAAGTGAAAGTGGATACTCTAAAATACGCAAGATAAGCGTGAGTGCTATGGATGGCGTTCTCGTAGGGGAACAAGAGCGGATCCATAGTGGTGTATTGATATGGTGAATATGTGGACTCGTGTGCGCCACCTCAAAAGAGTTACATTGCAGTCGTAGTTTAGGATAGCCACCGAGTCAAAGTTGGCTTGCTGCAGTTAAACCCCACCATCCCCTTTGTTGATAATGATGCATATGTAGTTAGTTCTGATGTAAGTCTTGCTGGGTACATTTGTACTCACGTTTGCCTATTTTATGTTTTTGCAGAGAGACTTCGGTCTCACTAGTAGTTCCGCGTGGACTTCGACGTTTAGCTTGTTACCTCAGCTACGATCTTGTGCCCTCGGCAGGATCTGATAGATAGTCAGGCTTCTCAGCCTTTTTCATTTATAGATGTCTGTACTCAGACATGATAGCTTCCGCTTGTGCTTTGACTTGTATGCTCTGATTGTTGGGTCATGAGACCCATGTTTGTAATATCTCGCTCCTCGGAGCCTATTGAATATTTACTTGTGTCGTAGAGTCATGTTGTGATGCCATGTTGTATTTGCACATATCGAGCATATTGTGTGTATGTTATTGAAATGCTTGGTATGTGTGGGATCTGGCTATCTAGTTGTTTATCCTTAGTAGCCTCTCTTATCGGGAAATGTCTCCTAGTGTTTCCACTGAGCCATGGTAGCTTGCTGCTGCTCCGGAACACTTAGGCTGGCCGGCATGTGTCCTTCTTCGTTCCTGTGTCTGTCCCTTCGGGGAAATGTCACGCGATGAATACCGGAGTCCTGTTAGCCCGCTACAGCCCGGTTCACCGGAGTCCTGCTAGCCCCGTGCTACAGCCTGGATTCACTCGCTGATGACCGACACGTTTGATGTTGGGTCATGGATGCCTGTCCCTGTAAGTTTGTGCCACTTTTGGTTTACGACTAGCCATGTCAGCCCGGGCTCCTTATCATATGGATGCTAGCGACACTGTCATATACGTGTGCCAAAAGGCGCAAACGGTCCCGGGCAAAGGTAATGCGACACCCGTGGGAATACCGTGCGTGAGGCCGCAAAGTGATATGAGGTGTTACATGCTAGATCGATGTGGCATTGAGTCGGGGTCCTGACAGCGTTGGTATCAGAGCTTGACTGCCTGTAGGATTACCAAGCCAAACTGGTCGAAGTTGAGCCTAGATATTCTTTAGTTATGTAAGGGAATTGATTGTGGGATGGAACGTAAGGCTCTTTTTACTCCTTATACCTCATGGCTTTTTGATCTGAGTCATCATCTTCTCTTCTACGGGGATTAAGAACTAGGCTATCTCTTCTTTCTATTAGGATCACGTGTTACTAATCCGTAGACTTATAAGATTGTTGATTCAAGCCTCAGTTCAGTTCCTACTATCTTCTGTATGTTAACTGTTGATCTCGAGACCTTGATATTGTGCTTCTGAGTGGTTATGCCACCATTTATATGAATGTCTCAAATCTTTTCTGAGCATTTACAGCCGTTATGCTGTCCGAGTCATCCCAGGTTTCTAAGTAGTCTGATGCAATTGCAAATCCTTTCTTCCCGTTTCAATGTTCCCATGGGCCAGATTAACCACACTAATCAGTGAGTTGAGGTACTTCGTTACCTTGACATATATGTTGGAGATATTATTATGACCCTAGGTGTCTTAGGGGATCATCTAGTAATTTAGCCATGATTTGTGTTTCCAGTGTGATGATTCTGGCCATCATTCTCGAAAGCATCCCGTGATGCTACTTAGTAGTAGGTATTCTACTCCTTGGGTTTTGAACCCGAGATTCACTCTACTTACTTCATGTTGATAGGGTTTGCTAGTTCCTTTAGGATATTAGTAACCTTTGCGATAGTTCTCGAGGTTCGTGGTACATCCTTCTTCCAAATGCCATGAACTACTTATGGCAGAAGTTCCTTGTTGAACTGAACGATCACAACCAGAGTGCTCTTGATGAGTTCTCCATTATATGTTATGGCCCTGCCAGTTCTACTTTTCTGCATGGGTTATCCGGAAGAAATGTTGATCTCGCCCGACATACTAATCTATGCATCCACAACTCAGAAAATTATATGTTCCTTTGAGATGTTCTCTTTAGTTGCATTCTGACCCTCGTCTATCAATTGATAGTCAAGAGTATGCGTGCATTCGTTCGTCGATGCCTATTACCCTTGTGGTCCGCCAAGCCATTCTATTTCAGAATGACTAGGAGAAACAAACTCCAGTACCTCATCCATATCCAGGATTGGGTCAAAGAAGTTGTGCTCCGCAGATCAAATTGCTAATCCAGCTTTTGTTCTGCTCTACCTTGGAGTATTACCATCTTTATATCGGGATTGTTATAGGAATTGCACACCATCCTATGAACTCTTGGTACAGTGATACTTCTTGCCATCATTGTTCATTCCTCGGTTCCTGTGTTATCATAACCGGAATACCGACAAATGGATCATGGCGTGTGAAATCAATACTGTTAGCAACTCTGTTGCTTGGTAGTTAAATGGACGATAACCTCATTCTTAGCGTGTTGATTATTGAATCGTCACCCTAAGACTGATTGTGCTGCCTAGTCCCTATTTCTGGTGCACTCCTCGACCAATGAGATAGGAATTATTTTAAGTCCTCACTCATTTGATCATATCGTCTTGCCCTGAAAAGCGAGATTGTTCTCGAGCTTAGTAACATACCGGTGGTTCGTGATTTTCTGAATGTCCTCTCAGAAGTATCACCAGGTCGTCACCTGACCGTTATGT
>NC_041385.1:12952859-12985444 GCF_002162155.2 Triticum dicoccoides
CTTCCTCTGGAATCATCGCAAGTCAGTCATGCACACGTGCAAAGTATTCTGTGGTCTGGAGACTTGCAACCTTCATTCCATATGTGTATCCTAGCACACCAAGCCACTGACTGATTTGTTCAAGGAGAAGGAGTATCTTCATAAGAGCTAATCCGGACTTATGAAAGAACTTCGATATCCTCGCTGATGGTTCCCAACCAGAACTCGGTAGTGTTTTATTGTAAGACTACCATGTGGGCATGCTTGTCTGGGACAACGTGTTCACATGTTTGTAGCAGAACCAGCTCATGTTTTGGAGCTTACTATCGTAGTTCATTCCCCGAGAATCTCGCAACGTCATCTCGTCGATTTGTGTTGCAAACTTTCATTTTTCTTCCTAAGACTCGATGAGCCTGGAATATCCTAACACCAACCAGAGCTGAATCTCAGGCAGATATGATGGTTGGAACATTTCCCTAAGAACTATAATATTGGTCCCTCGAAAACTGGTAAAGTGGATGTCATGGCCAACACACCCAGCCGAAAGACCTATTATTGTAGTATCTTGATTGAAGAAGTTGGCCACCTCCCCATAAGGATTTCGTAGGATTTACCTCCGTAACTGTTCCTTATGGATTCTATTGCTCCCGAAGTCCGACCTTTTACTTGATGTTCTAGTTATCAAACCATATCTATGAATGGGATACACTAGCACATCAAGGAGAACATTAGAAGCGGAGTGCTAAATGTCTCTCGGTCGATCGTCCAGATTTTGTTCCTTGGCTCGCTAAGGTGAAATCTGAGAAAGTGTTATCCTCCTTCGCATCTGCATCGTCCATCGCTATTCATCATGGTAGTATGTTGTGTTGTCAGCACCCTTGACGCGGTTGTTGATAAAACCTTGGTGATTGTGGAAATGCTCAAGTTCTTGAGAGCACGCACAAGCGCTAGATGTTATCATCGGCACTAACTGGGTTTGCTCTCAGTTTCCTCGGTTATGCTATAACTTCTCAACAGTGGATTCACTCTCTATTGTTGGGTTCTTCCCCAGTTACCAGAATCATTCCCAGCATTTGCATTTTGTTCCCAGCTTGCACCGCCAATGTGCCATTCTACCATGGGTCTCTTCCATTTCCGGTGATAAGCAAAAATCATCCATTACGTTGTCTTCAACAAGGTAATCCACATCATCCAAGTCCGAGTATGCCATTCCACCGACCCCCTCCAAACGATCGCTCGAAAATTGCCTTAGGCTGGTTTAAAGAGTTTCAATGATCTCTGAATCAAAGGTAATTCTTTTTGCCACTTAAGGAAATGATCTACGAATCACCCTCCTCCAGGATGTTTCGTCGTGGTATCATGGCAACTCAACTCCTCGCTACGTGGGCAATCGTTTACCACCTTCTTAAGCGTGAAATTGTTGTCTACCTAGTGAACCTTCGTCATCTGCCTCACTCCATTCTTATGGATGTGTGCTTCGTCCCTCAGCTCGAGAGATGTTGCTATGTCTCATTCCGCGAGTTAATCCTGAGTTGTTCGATCTTCGAGAAGATCGACCCTTTTAGAGTCTCCTTCTTCCCTCCATGTCATGTTGGCAGGATCTCTCAGAGCTAGACGACAAGACAAAGATGGTGATCGAAACAACGTTCCTATGAAGTGCAACCTGGATCGTGAAGATGGTGCTAGTCTGCGTTTCCCCTTCACCTTACCCTACGCTTGAATCTCGGGACGAGATTTTTGTTTAGTGGGGGTGAGCTGTCACAGCCCCAGATCAGCCCTTGTTTGTTTTTGTTTTAGCATCTATGCAACATGTTTAAATTTTATGAAATTTGAAATGGGGATAACCAAGCCCTAGCACCAAAGCATTGCAAATAGGTTCAACTTCAAAATATTTTCACAGAACCCAAATTGGTTTGCAAAAATGTTCATGATTACTGGAAAAGGGTGAAAACCATATCCAGAGATGATGGGTATTTTTCCAAGACCTTTTTGGATTTTTTTGAATAAACCATATTGTATTTGACTTTGGGCATTTAAATACTATAAATAATTTAAATGTTCAAATAAATGTTGGAAATTGTTAAGGGTCACTGAAATAATTCAGAAAGCACCCATAATTATTTCCAGGATTTTATAAAATGATTTGATATTTTAAATCAAATCGAAAACAAATTGCAGAAATAGAAAAGAGAAACAGAACAGAAATAAAAGAGAGAAGGACTACCTGACGCTCACCTGGTAGCCCACCTGGCCCAGCAGCACGGCCTAGCCCATCTCCACCCCCCCTGTCGTCTTCCTCCCTGCCAGGAGGACAGACACCACGACGCCGCCGCGCGCGCCACCTCCTGCTTCCCCTGGCCACCTCCTGCTTCCTCCCCGAGCCCTCTAGCGACGCCACGGAGTCGTCCCCGACCGCTATCCCTTTCTCTGCTCGCTCTGGCTCTCTCCCTCTCTCGATTTGGAGCACCACCGAGAGCCACCGGAGGGCGCCGCCGTCGCATCCATAGCCACCGGCCACCCCTCGCCCTTCCGATGAGCTCAGGAGCTCCGTCCCGACCCCATGGAGCTGCACACCGACGCACGCGACCAGAGGAGGCCCCAGTCGACCGGAGCATCGTCGTCTTCATCCCCGGTGCCCGGAGATCGCCGCCGTAAATTCGCCGTCGCAGAAGCTTCCCCGAGCTCGCCGACCCCTCCGTCCAGTCCACTGTGAGCCCCTCTTCCTCTTCCCCCTTCCCTCAAGCTCGCACTCATCCCCTAGCCTCTTCCTCCACCGCGGCCGAGAGTTTCTCGCCGCCGGCCATGGCGTGGCCGTGGCCACAGCCACCCCAGCTCGTATCCGAGCCCACTGACGTGCTCACCGCGATCTCAGGAGTCCGTAGCACGCCCCAGCTCCTCCTGCCGTGCTCCCTAACCCCGACCCCGAGCTCGCCCGAGCTCCGGCCGCCGCCGAGGTCGACGCCGTGCTCAACTCCGGCCACCTCGCGGCCTCCCGTCCGTTCCTTTGGATGCGTAGGAGCAAGAGCTTCTCCCTAGTGCCCTCAGCGCGCCAAACCACCGCTCGTAGCGCCAAACCCGCCACCACCCGAACTCCGGCCGCCGCCGTCGTCATGATTGCCGTCGCCTCCGGCCACCCTAGCTTCTCCCGTTGGCCCTGTTAGATGCGCGCGGGCCTGGGCATCCCGTAGAGCCCCTCCGCCGCTCTTTTGGTCATCGGAGGGCGAATCCCGATGCTCTCCGCCGTCCCTGGCCTCGCCGGCGACGAGCCTCAGGTCAACTCCGGCGAGTTGACCCGGGTTTGACCCCCTGCTGACACTGACAGTGGGCCCCGTGGCTATTAACCTGATTAGTTAGAGTTAATTAACTCTGTTAGTCACCTAAGTCACTGACCAGTGGGCCCCACTGGTCAGGTTTGACCCGGACCAGCCCCTGTTGACCTGCTGACGTCATGCCAACGTCATGCTGACGCAATAATTCCTTTCTGGAATTTAAATAAATCTTAAATGATTTAATATTTTCAGAAAATGCCCTAAACTTCTAAAATTCATAGAAATTCAACCGTAACTCCAAATTAAATAATTTATATATGAAAAATTATCAGAAAAATTCAAGGAATCCATCTGTACCATTTTCATGCATGTTAGAACAACTTATCACTACTGTTTAGGGCAAATGAAGTGAATGGCATTTGAATAATCACATATGGAGTTTGAATTTGAATCTTGTATTCAAACCAACTTCATTTAATCTGGTTTTAGATGCATTAGCCCAAAACACATTCATTTTGCCATGTCATGATCATGCATCATATTGTGCATTGCATTGATTGTGTTTCCTTCTGTGTTGCCGGTATTTGTCCCCTCTCGATAGACGTGATACCGATGATGTGATCGTTGACACTGATGAAGACTCAATGTTATCTTCAGAAGTGCCAGGCAAGCAAAACCCCCTTGTTCATTCCGATACAATCCTACTCTCTCGCTCCTGCTCTCTTTTACTGCATTAGGACAACAACGATTCATCTGTTACTTGCTGCGGTAGCTGAACCCCTTTATCCTCTGCATGACCTGTCATTCCACAGTAATTAGATGAAACCCACTAGCATGAGTAGGAGTTGTTTGAGCCCTGTTGTGCCTACTCATTCATGTTTGTTTGTCATGCCTGCTACTGCTTAGAGTTGAGTCAGGTCTGATTCATCGGGGATGAATCAGAGGCGTGTGAACATGTCCTACTGTGTGTGAGCTAAGTGTGTGAACACGATTTGGTAAAGGTAGCGGTGAGAGGCCATGTAGGAGTACATGGTGGGTTGTCTCATTGCAGCCGTCCTCAGGAACTGAGTTCTGCGTTTGTGATCCATGATTCAGCTACTACCATACATTGGGCCCTGAAATATGACCCCGCTCGACTTCTTATTCACCCTCGTCCTCTGTCCAGGAGTTGCAAGTAGTTTCTGGTGTTTGTAGTATGCTGGAGGCCGTGGACAGCGCTGACCGTAGGGGTGGGCTGTGATGCGGTAGGCACGTGGCCGGGTATACCGGGCGCCCGTTTGGTGTCACGGAACCCTGTTCACATCGTTTGGGGCTGTGAGCGAAACTCCGGCCGGATCTCCTCATGGATGGAACCCGAATAGGCGATAAACCTGGACTAGAGACTGAGTGTTTAGGTAGGTCGTGGTCTAGACCCACGTCGGCTTTCGCTTGAAGTCTGCCGAGCACATGTCGTGTGCAGACGCTAAGTGGTGGAAACATGTATGAAGAAGTACACCCCTGCAGGGTTATCATCATCTATTCGAATAGCCGTGTCCGCGGTAAAGGACTTCTGGGTTGCTTATATCAGTTCATAGACAAGTGAAAGTGGATACTCTAAAATACGCAAGATAAGCGTGAGTGCTATGGATGGCGTTCTCGTAGGGGAACGAGAGCGGATCCATAGTGGTGTATTGATATGGTGAATATGTGGACTCGTGTGCGCCACCTCAAAAGAGTTACATTGCAGTCGTAGTTTAGGATAGCCACCGAGTCAAAGCTGGCTTGCTGCAGTTAAACCCCACCATCCCCTTTGTTGATAATGATGCATATGTAGTTAGTTCTGATGTAAGTCTTGCTGGGTACATTTGTACTCACGTTTGCCTATTTTATGTTTTGCAGAGAGACTTCGGTCTCACTAGTAGTTCCGCGTGGACTTCGACGTTTAGCTTGTTACCTCAGCTACGATCTTGTGCCCTCGGCAGGATCTGATAGATAGTCAGGCTTCTCAGCCTTTTTCATTTATAGATGTCTGTACTCAGACATGATAGCTTCCGCTTGTGCTTTGACTTGTATGCTCTGATTGTTGGGTCATGAGACCCATGTTTGTAATATCTCGCTCCTCGGAGCCTATTGAATATTTACTTGTGTCGTAGAGTCATGTTGTGATGCCATGTTGTATTTGCACATATCGAGCATATTGTGTGTATGTTATTGAAATGCTTGGTATGTGTGGGATCTGGCTATCTAGTTGTTTATCCTTAGTAGCCTCTCTTACCGGGAAATGTCTCCTAGTGTTTCCACTGAGCCATGGTAGCTTGCTGCTGCTCCGGAACACTTAGGCTGGCCGGCATGTGTCCTTCTTCGTTCCTGTGTCTGTCCCTTCGGGGAAATGTCACGCGATGAATACCGGAGTCCTGTTAGCCCGCTACAGCCCGGTTCACCGGAGTCCTGCTAGCCCCGTGCTACAGCCTGGATTCACTCGCTGATGACCGACACGTTCGATGTTGGGTCATGGATGCCTGTCCCTGTAAGTTTGTGCCACTTTGGGTTTACGACTAGCCATGTCAGCCCGGGCTCCTTATCATATGGATGCTAGCGACACTGTCATATACGTGTGCCAAAAGGCGCAAACGTTCCCGGGCAAAGGTAATGCGACACCCGTGGGAATACCGTGCGTGAGGCCGCAAAGTGATATGAGGTGTTACATGCTAGATCGATGTGGCATTGAGTCGGGGTCCTGACAGTTGGTCAGGCACCCACTGCTTGGCTGCACGTCTGGGTCATCTCAGATAAGCTAATCTATCTCTTCTTTAAAATAAGATCATGTGCTTCTCTGATCCGGTTGTAGTAAGTTGTACAAGGCCTTAGCTGGTTGTCAGGAGGAACCTTCACCTCATGGCTAAAACTTGGATAAAACTGTGGGCATACAAAATACATCTTTGTTTTTGTTGCCTTATAAACATGGCTGTGAAAGAACCGAATATTGGAAAACAACTGTATATCAATTCTCACTTACTCTGGTATTTCTGAAAGTGAAAGGGGTGAAGGATAGTGTAGTGAGCAGAGAACACACAGGTTATGTTGAAAATTTTGGTCGATGTTACAGTCCATTAGCTGGCAGAAATATAGCACAACTAGCATGCCTAGATGCACACAACATTGATGGTAAGATATGCTTGACAACTAACTAACAAAATCAGATTATTCATTTCATAAATGTAGAAAAAAAATAAGTATGGTCTTCACAACGTGTGTTCTTCTATGATTCGGTAACTTGCATTCCAATCTTATTTGTCTTCTTCTCATTGGGCATGGTGTCTTTAGGTTATCAAAGGGGATTGTGTATGGCTGTTGACAATCCAGATTGTGGGCAGCTAAGAGGTTAGGATTACTCATGTAAATTTTTGCTTATAAATAATATAATAACGCAGTAGTAGCCTCTCGTACTATTTTTTTGTCAAAAATGGTGTGATACTAAGATTTTCACTACAGTACCATCCGTATCCAATGTAACTCGGCTATAGGTTATCCAAAGTAATGATGTCTATCACTCTGGTTGATTTGCGATATGGTATTATGGGTCCATATGCACCTGAGCTTTGCTACTTTCTCTGATTACCATGAACTCTGTACACATGAGCATGCCTATGCCATTGTCAAGTGCTACTCCAAACACCATTTACTGCTTTAAAATATCTCTCAACTTGGATAGAGCATCCTGAAAGGTCCAGATTTACACAACATGATATTTTTACTATGAGGACCCTTACTTCTAGCACTAGGTTTTGATTGTCTGTTGTTTTGTACATCTTTTACCAATATGATTTTAATCTTTAAAAAAGATCATATTCTGGACTCACAACAGATTGGATAGAGCATCCTGCAAGGTCTGTGAGGTGCAGATGATATTTCAGTGCTCAGTGTGCAGCTTATTTTGTAGACATCGCGGTTTCAGTTTGCAATATTAGACCTACTTGTATCAAGGTAGGGTTGACCATAACTGAACTTTGAATTTGTTTATACAGTATACATTATGCGCTTCATCCAGTATACGTTATGCGCTTCATCCAATAAAAATATGAAATCCATGTGTTGCTTTGGCTCTCTTGATAGCAATTAATTGCGTATATTCAACTGGCCTTCTGGTTGACTAGCATAAAAGGTCATATTCTATTTTTGATGTGAGCTATCCTCCTATTCATGTCCTGGAGGCTTTGCTTCCCAGGTTTATTGCTTTTGCAATTTAAAGTTTTGAAGCACTGCCTCACATTTCTTTAATTACTATTAACATTACAAACTGGGTTTCGAATATCATGGTTTTTCACTGGGAAATAATAGCACATTTAGCTTTGTCTGACCTATTTATTATCGATTAATGTAACACTTTACGATGTAGATGCTGGCAATGGGCCGTTAGCTACGCGCTTATAGTTTGTAGTTATGCACACCAGGTTCCTATGTAGGCTTATTTATGTTGCAGAGGGGAAAACTTCTCTGTTCCGTCCACTTGCCTACAGTGGTGGCGCATACAAGTTGCATGTGAGTAGGCCACATATCTTGGTTTTTCCTGTTACTTCTGATTATCCATGTGAAAACATTATTTTACAATCAGCTGTGGTGAAAAAATTATTGCAGTTGAGTTGGTTAATTATCGTACTTAAATCTCGCCTCCATGCACGGAATTTTAATGGGGTTAGTATGCTTTGTACTGACCCAAGAACAATTCCTTATAATGCTCACCATTTGTGCATTTCTTTTGGTCTAGGACAAAGGGTATGTGGAAGACTGGATTTGATATTATCATGGAATGATAGCTATTAGCGTGTTCCTGGCTCTCGTTTGCTGTTATTCCTTCATAATTGCAACAAAGTGAGTATTGTAGGCTCAGAGAGAAATCTTCTGAATTTTGTAGCCCGCATCTTTATTTTCTTCCTCAACAATTCATGATATACCATGTAGTAATTTTGAATTTTCATTCGGATGTTATTTTCTTTACAAATCCGCAAGCAACACACAATTCATGTTTGTTGTTTTAGTCTTGCTAATTCTTGACACGTTCCCATGTTTGTTTTGTGAGAGAGCTTTTGATGTCGTATCTATGCTCATTCTTAAAAGATACTTGTTTGGTTGATTGCATTATGAAGAAAGTAGACCATTTTAGACCGAAGATATGGATTTATGACAACTTCGAGATGAGTTTGGCTGATGATGAAACTTTCAAATTAATGACATTTTGATTTAGCACGTGGTTAGGTTATGCTCTTAGGAAATAAATGTTCTTCTGTAATTTTAGTTTCAAGTACTTTTGATTGATAATATGGAGGATATGTATTTATGGTAATGTTTTCTATTGGTATTATTTAGGGATGCAAATCAATATCTTGCTCTGGCTATGCTGTGCAGTGGCCTAAGCGTTGGACCACCGGGTGGATAGGGCAAGCGTGTGATGTGCCAGGGCGTAATCTGTGTCGCTGCTCCGCATAGAGGAGCACACCATCGAGATGGCCCAAAATGGAAACACCGTAGGCCACAACTCTGGTGGGGGCCTCCATGGTTGCTGACGACCAGATGCCACCATGGTCTCCGACGTCATCATGGCCCTTGCCGCCAGCCCACAACACAGTGCCGAGCAGGGGGGTGTGGCCGGCGGTGGTCATTGATATCTTCAGCAGCGTCGGGTGTTGGCCACTTGCGCTGGTGGCTTTCTCCCGCTTTTGGTGCATCACATCTTTGTTCATTTCATCCTTCCTGTTTATTGGGTACCTCTGCTTCTAGAAACAAACCAAACCTATTATTTCTACTAAATTAACTATATACTCCCTCCGTTCCTAAATATAGGTCTTTCTAGAGATTTCGACAAGTGACTACATACGAAGCAAAATGAGTGAATCTACACTCTAAAATATGTCTATATACATCCATATGTGGTAGTTCATTTGAAATCTCTAGAAAGACTTATATTTAGGAATGGAGGGAGTATATTTGTTCTGTCCAGGAAAATGCATAAGAGGAATTTAATGGTTCTTATATTTGCACAGCTACACTAACATTGTCACAGAGCAAGCACAAAAGTCTAAATTTTATGGTTTCATTTAGTTTTGGTCTTCAAATTGGCACTAAGTGCTTGGAATTGAGTCCAAGGACGAGTAGTCACACAATGCAAAGTTTAGTTTTAAAATAGTAAGAATATATGATTCATTTTTCCTTTTTGATAGGTCAAATACATAATTTTACCCAGATTTATGTAAATAGATAATTGATGTCTTATAGATCTACTATACCTCCATATTTTATTGTATTGCTACTGCTTTCCTTCATTTTTCTATCCTGCATATCCAATATACAACATACATAATAAATTTCCAGTCTCTAAATCTGTAGACAGGAAAAAAATAGCTAAACATGATTATAAAGTTTTCGCTGTTTTTTGGCCTGATGAAATATAATATCTGTTATAGCTCTAAATGCTTACTGTGCTCTTTAAACCTTTCATGGGCATTATAATTGAAAAGTAACCTAAAATCCTTAATTTCATCGAGCTTGCTATCTAAAAAATGCTTAGAACTATTGCTAATATACCATCCTACGGGTGCTTAAAGATCTACTTATGAATCAGCTGCATTTTCCAATAGGCCAACTCCTAATCTACGGCTGTTTCGGCTGTTGGATCAGATATGTTTAGTACAGAGTAACCGCATCGAATAAATGTGTACAGAGCATACAGATTAAATATACTTTATAAATGAATATGGGGTAAGCAATGTCGGTTAGGTAATACTCCATTCTTGCCCAGTGAAGGACAAGCTCGCTCTTGGGCTACCGCTAGGTGATCTAATTGACTCGGGGGTGTCTTTTCTCAAAAAAGAGAGGCTCAACCATGAGAGCATGAGATCTTTGCACCTGTATGTCTTACCTATTAGTCATTCTGCTAAATAGTACTAATTAAATAATTGTTTCTGATAAATAATCATGCCTTTCTTATACAGGTTTTTTGGTGCGTTTGTGCTTGTCGGCGGGACGGTGCAAGGCGCAACTCCGACGCGGTTCCTTGCCGGTTGGACGGCGTTCACGCGCAACCCCGGCGTGCACTGAGTACTGCCTCGGCTACAACCTCCCTCGGTGAGCTCCATCTTCCTCCTGCTCCTCTGCTTCGGCTACTGTATGGGACATGGCCATGGCTACATTGATCCATACATCCATCTAGAAATAAGAATAGAAGCTCCTCAGGCCGCACCACAGCGATTTGGGATTCCTGGCCGTCGGATCGGGTGGCTTGATCGGATCTGGGCCGTCGGAGCGACCCCTGTAACGACCTCGTCCGTCGGATAAAAAAAAGTTACTGCTGGAATGAATAGTTACTCCCGTTTCGTGCCACCGCTCGTAAATAGCCTGCCCCGCCGGGGGCATTCTCGCCATTTCGCTTTGTCTGTGGCGGTGGCGTTCGTGCTAGGGCGATGATGATTAACTGTGGCTGGAATGAGTGTGCCTTTGAGCAATCATGGCACCTATGGGTATCAAGTTGGATCCTCCCTGTTGTCTCTAGAATCCTTTTTGATCCTGTGATACCTATTGATCTGTCCTTGGATGGTCATTCTTGTTGAGTGATAACCAGGGCAGCTCCATTGTATAAACAGATTGATCTGGTGATAAGAGATGATGGGGGTAGGTTATATGATCGAGAAAAGGCGAATCTGAGCCCACTATGCAATGAACCCTAGACCCTTTTTTACTTGTATATCTAAAGGTGTTGCTTATTTATGCTCCAGTGTTTATAGCCATCTTCCATAAATCTGAGCCATTGAGCGGATATTTCCTTTTGTTTTCTTTGGTTTGTTCTGAAGCTTTCCCCAATTCTATCTGTCACCACTGCATTTTGTGGATCATGCACCAGACTAAATGTAAGTGAACTTTGAAGGATGCATGTTTTGTTAGCTTTGTAACTTATTTCCTTGCTAAGTAAGCATTTGGGGTTAATTTGTTTTGTTGCCACCTTCTTTGTACATATAGTTTTGCATCGATTTGCCTTGCACTCTTCCCGACAAGCTTGTAATAGTGTTGAACTTTGTTCATTTAGGCATAGCAACTATTTGAATTATGAAAATTTGCTACCATTTGGTTACCACCGGAAGTTTGTCTATTGATAAAACATGGTTCAGGAAGGCATTTTGTCTTCTATGTTTTTTTAATAGAATTCTGATTTGGGGCAACGATGATTGACCACTGCTAATATAAGTACTTTCTTGAGCAATCAAGCAATTTGCTGATATAAAACATGGTCCAGGAAGAACACGAAGAATACAACTGGTTTCATATGTACTTTATGCTCATCCCTTTTAATCTTCGAATGATATAGGAGATTCTGTTGGTGCTCTATTAACATGATTGTTGTGTGCGTTTCTGTTACGTAATAATATTGTTGACAAGATATTTTACGATCGGAAGTTGCTGCCCGCCGGGTTGGTCTGCAAGAGGATGCCTCGCTCTCTCTCTTGCTGCGTAATTAACATGAATTCAGCTAGGCGTTAATGTGCAGTAAGAGGCAAGGTACCATCTCTCTCTCTCTCTCTCTCTCTCTCTCTCTCTTCTCTGATATGATCTATTTAAGCTTCTATGTCTTAATCAGCAATTAGATTACCACAAATTAGGTATGCATTTTGAGGTTATAACGCTGCATGGTTCTGAGTTTTAGATTTAATTAGTCACTGTTGAACTATACATATTTTAGATCTTGGTTCTACTTTTCATTTCAGAAAAGTGTTTTCTTTTAATTTATATTTATTTTTTTAAGAATGTGATATTTCCCTTCTAGGAAGAGTTGATCTCAGCTTCTTCCAAGTATAATTTGACTAAAAAGTAAAAAGTGAGTGTCGTGTTTCTTAAATGGTCACCATATTTTACTGTACTGTTTGTCATGTGAATAGATGAATGTGTAACTGAATGTTCTTTTCTATTCATGGTTGATTCACTGTTGAACTGTACATATTTTGGATGCTGTCAACCAAAGGCGAGAGCAGCTACATCTGTTGTATGCATACTTGCATTATTGTTTTCCTTTGGACTGTGATGTGATGAAACCTGATGTTATTACTTCTCGTATTTACAGGAAATAGTACTATAATGTGCTTATAGAGAGGGCAACACCAAGAAAGATGAGCTATATTGAAAGGTGTATGTTAAGCTCTAAAGGCAAGCACGGCCTTGACACTGGCAGCCGGACAACTCGATCATGGCGTCCACTCTAGCGTGCAGTTCATCGGAGCCGTCACGCAGATAGGTATGTGTGCATGCAGCCAGGCCTTAAATCAAGTAAATGGAGCAAAAACAATTTGGGTTCCCATTGAAGTGCATAGAATGTACAATGCATTATGTGCCATCGTAAGCAGTGCATATAATAGCTACGATTTGCTTGATTTTGGTTCGTTTTATCCCTCTGAAGATTGAATGACCTCTCTTCAGGTGTGCTTGGTCCGCAGTGACGACCTTTGGGCCAACAACACATGGACATTTTAGAGATAAACTATTGCATCAGGTATAGTGTATTGCGGACAAGCCAGACATTAGTGTCTAGGTATTGATAGTTTGAGATAGAAATGCCAATATGCATCTTCATTTATACAGCAGCCCATGCGTGTGGTAATATTTGAGAACAACAACTCTCATATTTTGTTTGCCCTTTTAGGCTAAAACAAACATAGTTTGGTTTGAGGTGCTCTCACAAGATATCAGGTCTCTCCCTCTCTCCAGTTGGCTAATGGTGGTCATGTGTATATTTTGGTAGACGAGATGTAGATTCCAGGAGCCTATCATACTATGTTTGCCTTTTTATGCTAGAATAGCAGAGTTTGGTGGCTAGGTTGCAGTGGCGGATCCAAGATTTGAAGTTACCTGGGGCGGATTTTATAGAATTTGTTTTTGAAGCCATGATGCAATGAAAGAAGATAATCAACAAAACTAATTGGCCAGGTAGCAGGCAAGACGATCAATATAATTAATATTTCAAAGTAGTTTCATATAAGGACTGATTCATCTTCTTAGGTTCGTATAACATCAAATTTGCTAATTAACTTTCAAGAATTAGGCCAACGTAACAAGAAATTAAAGAAATATAGAAGCATGAGAGCAGAAGATTAGGGGAGAATGAATAAACTTGCTGTTTTCTCTCTCTGTTGGCTGATCGCGCAATACATGTTGGCCGATTTTTTGGTTTCCTATATATCGACAGAATTGGGAACGCCAAAACTATACAGAAAATAATGGGCTCACAGAGACACGTGCAATTGGGCCTTGGTCATTGGCCCATCTCTTACAACTTACAAGCAAATCTTTATCTTCTCGTCTTCCTGCTCGTAACTTCCACCGATTGAACGCCTTTAAAAAAAAACTTCCACCGATTGAACGTACAGGTCTACACGAGACTACGAGAGCTGCTCTCCTGCCCATGGCAGCCATTGGAAAAAGCAGTAGGGTACCCTAGGTCTTGAAAATTTAGCCGGGGCGACCGACCCTACATGACCCCACGCTAGATCCGCCCTGCTAGGTTGGATTGAAATATAATTGCTTGGTAAAACTGATGTCTAAAAATAGTGCTTACTTCTTCTGCAAAGAAAATGTTGTGCCACATGCTCACCCATGAGAACCATCTATTCAGCTATTATCTAATTAAGCATTGAACAATTTGATTATGATATGCACTAATGGTGGTCTTCTAACTGAATGACATTTGCAGAAATTTGCTTGGCGAAGATCTGGGACACTCGGGTACATTAGACCCACGAGGGTAATTGATTGTTTTCATTTGATTATGATGCAGGGCCTAGGAGAACCATCTCTTTTTCATTATATAAATAGTAGTACAGATTATTCTTTACCTTTTTATGTCATTCTGTTGCTTTGGGCATTTCCTGCTTCTATTCTCTGCTGCTACTCTGTGTTAGATGGTCATTGGCCATATAATGCCACTAGATGTAGTGTCTGATAGCATCTTGTATTGCTTCAGTTTTAATCAAGTAAACTGGAGCAGGTATCTGCCCTGTTCAAATAGCAATGAAAATTGTTGTTTTCGTGTGCTGCAAAATATAGCTCAAAATTTTCTCCTTTTTTGCCTTCAAAGGACCAAGCTCATCTCAAATTTGTGAGTTGCTTTGTACAGTTCATATTTGTTGAACTGTATGCAGTTTGCAGCTGGATCTCTTTGGTTTGTCATCATTTTCTAGGAATTTAGTTAAAATAATATATCAAAGTTGTCATGTCGGCGACATGGCGTGACGAGCCAAAACTGCTTGATGAAATGTTGGTGTGTGCTTACCCAGAGGAGCACGGCTTTTGCTCTCGCCACTGTTGTGCTCCTCCTCTTCCTCCTTGGTGCTCGGCAGAAAGATCTCAGGCTGCCAACACACAAATAAAATTGTGCATCCTATGATTTTGTGAGCATGGGGCTAAGCCATGGATGACCAGTGAGCATGTATAATTGTAACAAGTTAATTGCCCGTAGTTTGCCACTGGCATAACCGTAAACACATGGTGGGTATTTTATTTCCTATGCTCACTATGGCAATGTTCAGGCTGACAAATGAATGGCAAGTTCTTTATGCCTATAGAACTATTACATTATATTTTGGCTATGATGAGACACACCATTGGCTCTCATTGTGTACTTATATATGTAGGCTGCTATGCGACTATTGTCAGTAGCTTTCTCTATAAACGCCTTAGTTTTAATGTTTTGTACTATTCGGCTGCCCTCTAATGTACTACCCAGTCTTCAATCCCTTTCTATATAAAGGACTTGCTTCAATCATTATGAATGGTCTTTCGACTTGTGGAATGTGTTGATTTTTATATAATGACTTGCTCTATTCCTGATCTATGATAATGCATTGCATTTTTTTTCTATTCCTTTGTGACAAACTTGATCTCTTCATAAGATGAAATATTAGATGAATTGCTTTGGGCGTCGAACCGTGTGCTAAGGTACTGTTTTTGATCTCGCGCCTGAACCAGGCAACGTGACGGAGGCCATGCGCTCAAGTGGGAGGCGGAGCTTGCCTCCCCCAATGACGGCGGCTTCGACCCCAAGTGGAAGTGGGAGGCCAAGTCCAAGCCATGCACCGCCGGCAAGGTCGAAACCAAGTGGGGCGCCGAGGAAGCCAACGAGGATGACAAGAAGCCGGCAAGAAAGTGCGTCCAGATCAAGGAGATCCCCACCGGCTGCGACATCCAGATCGAGGTACTCAGCAGAAAAGATGAAATTGTTGTGATGAAATATGGGATTTCCAGTACTCCAGTAGCTAAATGATGAAATGTGGGAGTAGATTCAAGAGGAAGATTGCAGTAACTTACTCCAGTAGCTTAGATGGAACTTCGCTGTTTTGGAATTTCCAGTAGCTTAGGTATTGCAGTAGATTTCCAATAAAATCTTGCCTGAGTGATGTTTGCTTGGTTCCTATGAATCTTAATCTTGGCTGTGTGTCTCTGAATCTTAATCTGATGGGTGCTACTATGGATAAGGTTGGTTGTTGTTGATTACTGCATGAGTGTATTCTTGTTTTTGCATTGAAAAGATGGTGGTTCAGTTGCCTGCACATGTGAATATTTCTTCCTTTATTTTGTTATCTTGTTTGAATGCCTACGTTAAACATGGATTTCTACTAATTTGAGCATTACCTACTTGACCAAAACGTTCGGACAGGCACCCTCGCGCGTTGCCGATCTAGTCACTAGTAATTGAGGAGCGCTCCCCGCAACGATTAGTCGGGGAGCGCTCCTCGCGCGCCAAGTGTCACGCGTGGAGCGCTTGAAGAGACTTTTCTGAGGCGCTCCACGCGCGACACTTGTGCGCTCACGGCTTCTCCCGTGATTTTCGGTTTCCCATTGTGGTTTTTCCTTTTTTCACTTTAGTACTTATATTTTTAATGTTTTGTAATACCTTCTGATCTTTTTTGAGATCTGTTTCTCTCTGGTGTGGGCAAACCGTCGTCGCGCACTGTTCTTTCTTTGCCGTCGTTTCCGCCCGTCGCGGCCGCCGCTCTTGTCGCGTGGTTACGGCGGCCCCTGTCCCGGCCGCCGCGCTTGTTGCCTGCTCTTACGGCGGTCCTTCTTTAGCGTCGACCGCGCTTCCCCGTTCGCGATATCGTCATTCCCTACCGTTGCCTTCGTGGGTTCCCTGTTTCCCTTTCTCGTTTCTCCTTTTGTTCCCATTATATTTCCTGGATATGGAGACTTATGGGGTAGTTACGGGTGGGGACTGCCAACACTATCAGATGTCAAGTTTCAACTGGGTTTTGTGGGATTAGTTCTTGATAACCATTGTGTTCCTTGCAGTTATAGCTTGTCCTTTTTGCCGTATGCCTGGTGACCCGTGTTCTTCTGTTGATTCTTCTGTAGATGGGTTTAGTGTGGTCCTGGATCGGCGTTGTTGGAGGCATGTTGTAAGAATATCATTTTATAATTGTTCAATTTTTGCCACACACGCTTATTTCTTTTGGTGCTGCCCATGTTGTTTAGGTTTTGATTATGATCCTTGTTTTGATTTGTTGTGCAGTATGTTCCGTGCAGTGTTAGAGCTCATCTTGCTCGTTACATCGAGGAGTGTAGAGCTTTAGCCATAAGGAGGGGTGACGAAGATACTGATCTTGCTCTTCAGTGCAATGAGGGTTATTTGTATGGTGTTCTGTTTAGTCATGGTCGGGCGAGGAGCAAATTTCATGGTCCTATTGGGGAACGTAGCAGAAATTCAAAATTTTCCTACGTGTCACCAAGATCTATCTATGGAGAAACCAGCAACGAGGGGAAGGAGAGTGCATCTACATACCCTTGTAGATCGCTAAGCGGAAGCGTTCAAGAGAACGGGGTTGAAGGAGTCGTACTCGTCGTGATCCAAATCACCGGAGATCCTAGTGCCGAACGGACGGCACCTCCGCGTTCAACACACGTACAGCCCGGTGACGTCTCCCATGCCTTGATCCAGCAAGGATAGAGGGAGAGGTTGAGGAAGACTCCATCCAACAGCAGCACAATGGCGTGGTGGTGATGGAGGAGCGTGGCAACCCTGCAGGGCTTCGCCAAGCACCTACGGGAGAGGAGGAGGTGTCACGGGAGGGAGGGAGGCGCCAGGGCTTCTGGTATGGTTGCCCTCCCTCCCCTCCACTATATATAGGGGCAAGGGAGAGGGGGGAGGCGCAGCCTTGCCCCTTCCTCCAAGGAAGGGGTGCGGCCAAGAGGGGGGGAGGAGTCCATCCTCCCCAAGGCACCTCAGAGGTGCCTTCCCCCTTGAGGACTCTTCCCTCCCCAAGTTTCCTTGGCGCATGGGCTTCTTGGGGCTGGTGCCCTTGGCCCATATAGGCCAAGGCGCACCCCCTACAGCCCATGTGCCCCCCCGGGGCAGGTGGACCCCCGGACCCCTTTCGGCACTCCCGGTACAATACCGATAAAGTGCGAAACTTTTCCGGCGACCAAAACAGGACTTTCCATATATAAATCTTTACCTCCGGACCATTCCGGAACTCCTCGTGACGTCCGGGATCTCATCCGGGACTCCGAACAACATTCGGTAACCACATACAAGCTTCCTTTATAACCCTAGCGTCATCGAACCTTAAGTGTGTAGACCCTACGGGTTCGGGAGACATGTAGTCATGACCGAGACGTTCTCCGGTCAATAACCAACAGCGGGATCTGGATACCAATGTTGGCTCCCACATGTTCCACGATGATCTCATCGGATGAACCACGATGTCAAGGACTCAATCGATCCCGTATACAATTCCCTTTGTCTAGCGGTATTGTACTTGCCCGAGATTCGATCGTCGGTATACCGATACCTTGTTCAATCTTGTTACCGGCAAGTCTCTTTACTCGTTCCGTAACACATCATCCCGTGATCAACCCCTTGGTCACATTGTGCACATTATGATGATGTCCTACCGAGTGGGCCCAGAGATACCTCTCCGTTTACACGGAGTGACAAATCCCAGTCTCGATTCGTGCCAACCCAACAGACACTTTCGGAGATACCTGTAGTGCACCTTTATAGTCACCCAGTTACGTTGTGACGTTTGATACACCCAAAGCATTCCTACGGTATCCGGGAGTTGCACAATCTCATGGTCTAAGGAAAAGATACTTGACATTAGAAAAGCTTTAGCATACGAACTACACGATCTTTGTGCTAGGCTTAGGATTGGGTCTTGTCCATCACATCATTCTCCTAATGATGTGATCCCGTTATCAACGACATCCAATGTCCATAGCCAGGAAAACATGACTATCTGTTGATCACAACGAGCTAGTCAACTAGAGGCTCACTAGGGACATATTGTGGTCTATGTATTCACACGTGTATTACGATTTCCGGATAATACAGTTATAGCATGAATAAAAGACTATTATCATGAACAAAGAAATATAATAATAACACTTTTATTATTGCCTCTAGGGCATATTTCCAACAGTCTCCCACTTGCACTAGAGTCAATAATCTAGTTCACATCACCATGTGATTAACACTGACAGGTCACATCACCATGTGACCAACATCCAAAGAGTTTACTAGTGTCATTAAACTAGTTCACATCATCATGTGATTAAGACTCAATGAGTTCTGGGGTTTGATCATGTTCTGCTTGTGAGAGAGGTTTTAGTCAACGGGTCTGAACCTTTCAGATCCGTGTGTGCTTTACAAATCTCTATGTCATCTCCTAGATGTAGCTACCACGTTCTATTTGGAGCCATTCCAAATAACTGTTCCACTTGGAGCTATTCTAAATTGTTGCCCCATTATACGTATCCGGTATCTCTACTCAGAGGTATCCGGATAGGTGTTAAGCTTGCATCGTCATAACCCTTTACGACGAACTCTTTTACCACCTCCATAATCGAGAAAAATTCCTTAGTCCACTAGTTACTAAGGATAACTTTGACCGCTGTCCTGTGATCCATTCTTGGATCACTCTTGTACCCCTTGACTGACTCATGGCAAGGCACACTTCAGGCGCGGTACACAACATAGCATACTGTAGAGCCTATGTCTTAAGCATAGGGGACGACCTTCGTCCTTTCTCTCTATTCTGCCGTGGTCGAGCTTTAAGTCTTAACTTCATACCTTACAACTTAGGCAAGAACTCCATCTTGAACACCTTCAAGATCATGTCAAGGTATGTGCTCATTTGAAAGTACCATTAAGCGTTTTGATCTATCCTTATAGATCTTGATGCTCAATGTTTAAGTAGCTTAATCCAGGCTTTCCATAGAAAAGCACTTTCCAAATAACCCTATATGCTTTCCAGAAATTCTACATCATTTCTGATCCATAATATGTCAACAACATATACTCATCAGAAATTCCATAGTGCTCCCACTCACTTCTTTGGAAATACAAGTTTCTCATAAACTTTGTATAAACCCAAAATCTTTGATCATCTTATCAAAGTGCACATTCGAACTCCGATATGCTTACTCCAGTCCATAGAAGGATCGCTGGTGCTAGCATACCTTTTAGCATCCTTAGGATCGACAAAACCTTTCTGATTGTATCACATACAACCTTTCCTTACAAAAACTGGTAAGGAAACTCGTTTTGACTGTACCACTCTGAAGTAGTACGTATCCTTGTCACCCTACGAGGTACGGCAGTGACTTGATCCGAAACTTCATGATCACTATCATAAGCTTCTACTTCAATTGGTGTAGGTGCCACATGAACAACTTCCTGTGCCCTGATACACACTGGTTGAAGTGATGGTTCAATAACCATACCAAGTCTCCACCATCCTCCCACTCAACTCTTTCGAGAGAAACCTTTCCTCGAGAAAGGACCCGATTCAAGAAACAATCCATATTGCTTTCGGATCTGAATTAGGAGGTATACCCAACTGTTTTGGGTGTCCTATGAATATGTATTTTATCCGCCTTGGGTTCGAGCTTATCAATCTGAAACTTTTCACATAAGCGTCGCAGCCCCAAACTTTTAAGAAACGACAACTTGGGTTTCTCCAAACCACAGTTCAAACGGTGTCGTCTCAACGGAATTACGTGGTGCCCCATTAAAGTGAGTGTGGTTGTCTCTAATGCCTAACCCATGAACAATAGTGGTAATTCGATAAGAGATATCATGGTACGCACCATATCCAATAGGGTGCAACTATGATGTTCGGACACACCATCACACTATGGTGTTCCAGGCGGTATTGATTGCGAAACAATTTCCACAATGTCTTAATTGTGTGCCAAAACTCGTAACTCAGATATTCATCTCTATGATCATATCAGACATTTTATCCTCTTGTCACAATGATCTTCTACTTAACTCTGAAATTACTTGAACCATTCAATAATTCAGACTTGTGTTTCATCAAGTAAATATTCTCAACATCTACTCGAATCATCTGTGAAGTAAGAACATAACGATATTCACTGCCTGCCTCAGCATTCATTGGACTGCACACATCAAAATGTGTTACTTCCAACAAGTTGCTATCTTGTTCCATCTTACTGAAAACGAGGCTTTTCAGTCATCTTGCCCATGTGGTATGATTTGCATATCTCAAGTGATTCAAAATCAAGTGAGTCCAAACGATCCATCTGCATGGAGTTTCTTCATGCGTATACACCAATAGACATGGTTCGCATGTCTCAAACTTTTCAAAAACGAGTGAGTCCAAAGATCCATCAACATGGAGCTTCTTCATGCGTTTTATACCGATATGACTTACGTGGCAGTGCCACAAGTAGGTGGTACTATCATTACTATCTTTTGGCATGAACATGTGTATCACTACGATCGAGATTCAATGAACCATTCATTTTAGGTGCAAGACCATTGATGGTATTATTCAAATAAACAGAGCAACCGTTATTCTCCTTAAATGAATAACCGTATTGCGATAGACATAATCCAATCATGTCTATGCTCAACGCAAAACACCAAATGACAATTATTCAGGTTTAATACTAATCTCGATGGTAGAGGGAGCGTGCGATGTTTCATCACATCAAACTTGGAAACACTTCCAACACGTATCGTCAGCTCACCTTTAGCTAGTCTCGTTTTATCTCGTAGCTTTTATTTCGAGTTACTAACACTTAGCAACCGAACCGGTATCTAATACCCTGGTGCTACTAGGAGTACTAGTAAAGTACACATCAACACAATGTATATCCAATATACTTCTATCGACCTTGCCAGCCTTCTCATCTAGCAAGTATCTAGGGCAATTCTGCTCCAGTGGTTGTTCCCCTTATTACAGAAGCACTCAGTCTCGGGTTTGGGTTCAACCTTGGGTTTCTTCACTAGAGCAGCAGCTGATTTGCCGTTTCATGAAGTATCCCTTCTTGCCCTTGCCCTTCTCTAAACTAGTGGTTTCAACAACCATCAACAATTGATGCTCCTTCTTGATTTCTACTTTCGCGGTGTCAAACATCGTGAATACCTCAAGGATCATCATATCTATCCCTGATATGTTATAGTTCATCACGAAGCTCTAGCAGCTTGGTGGCAATGACTTTGGAGAAACATCACTATCTCATCTGGAAGATCAACTCCCACTCCATTCAAGTGATTGTTGCACTCAGACAATCTGAGCACAAGCTCAGCGATTTCTCTCTTAGTTTGCAGGCTAAGAAAATCGTCGGAGGTCTTATACCTCTTGACATGGGCACGAGCCTGAAATCCCAATTTCAGCCCTCGAAACATCTCATATGTTCCGCGACATTTCGAAAAACGTCTTTGGTGCCTCTACTCTTAGATGCGTTCTGACCTCTCCCACAGCGGCGGCTGGAGGTCTGGATCGGAGCGGCGGCGCGGTTGAGCAAAGAGGCGGCGCTCGAGGTACATCCCCCCTCCCCCTCCCTCTCTCCCTCTTCCCCCGCCTGGTCCCCGATGTGGGTGCTGTGGATGTGAGCGACGGCGGCGGGGAACAGGGTACTACGGAGGCGGGTCATGGAGGCGCCGGCGGTTCCCGTCCCCCTCTCTCGTTTTCTGCAAATTGTTATGGACAGTGAAGCCTCTCGCTTTCTCTGCAGTTAACGCGGAGGAGCACAAGGCAACCCCTGCAGTCCGTTTCTCCCTCAGAAATCACCAGCATCTGGCAGTCCGTTTCTCCCTCAAAAATCCAAGGTATAACCCTACTGCACATACAACTGTTTTTGGTGTACTTTTCTATGAATTGATCGTGCATATAGGATCACATATGTGTGATTGTGTATGGATAGTGAGCATGTGTTTGTTTGTGTATGAACAGTGGGGTGTGCGCTATTTCAAGTTATATGTCTGAGCAGGCTGTCTTGTTTTTATGCCTCACTTGATGATGGAATTGGCTGTTCAGTCTAGAAAAGGAAAAATAAGTGAACACGTATGTTATGGGCCAATAGATGAGAAGGATAGGATGAGAAGTGAGTACCTAGAGAATAAAGTATGGAGGGATGAAACAACCTGTGTGAACATGACCTTTCTTTCTATTTTGTCAACTTTTTAGGGACCGCAATTTGCTTGAAGACACTATTCATTTGTCCATTGAACAAAATTTTGTTGTAGCTTGATGCATTATTCACGATTGGGTTATAAATGACGGGATAGATGAACTTTGTATGAACTATGAAGTAACTTAACTATCAAATGTGGAAATGTGTACAAAAGAATAGGTAAATTGTTTAACTAATTTATTAAATGAAGGCAGTAGGTACTGGATGTTACACAAATTGCATCCATTGTCATTCAATACACAAATTTCTTCACTCTAGTTTCTTGACTTTTTGCTCTGCTTAGCCAAGGTTAGGAAAATCTTTTGTAGTTTGTGGTTGCCTAGCTACATTTACAGTTTCCTAAATAATAGTTTATTTTGTTACACGCTGTCATGTGTGTTAGCAACCATGAATAGTACTTTACTAGTTTTTTGTATATGTAAGTGCTTTCTAGTAACCAGTGTGCTCCACATCTTTTAAGTGAAAATGGGCGCTGCCCCCCCTCCCCCTCCCTTCTCTCTTGATTAGCGCAAGTTGTTATGGACAGTGAAACTCGATTCAATTCTGTTCTTTTGCTGCTCCTCTTCTTTGTGTCAGATCTGATGCATCTCTCCCTTTCTATGCAGTTAACACGGAAGAGCACAAGGCAGCCTCTGCAGTCCGTTTCTCCCCCAGGAATCAGCATCTGGCAGTCCATTTATCCGAAAAAATCCAAGGTATAACCCTACTGCACATACAACTGGTTCTGGTGTGCTTTTCTATGGATTGATCGTGCATATAGGAGCATATAATGTTTGTGAATACGAGATCCTATGTGTGATTGTGTATGGACAGTGGGCATGTATTTGTTTGTGTATGAACAGTGGGATATATTTGAGTGTGTGCTATTTCAAGTTATATGTACCGTATGGACTCTGAGCAGGGTGTCTTGTTTTTTGTTCAATTTTGCATGGTAGATAGACAAGAAGCGAAAGAAGCTAATTGTTGCGATTGTGTCATATATGCTTATCTTGATGGCATTGGCTGCAGATCAGTAGGCACAGTAGATGAGAAGGATAGGATGAGTAGTAGGAAAGAATATGGAAATGGTTTACTAATTTATTAAATGAAAGCAGTAGGTACTGTATGATGCGCAAATTGCATCCATTGTCATTCAGTACACAAATTTCTTCACTCTAGTTTTTGGTCATTTGGCTCTGCTTAGCTAAGTTTAGCAAATTCTTTTGTAGTTTGTAGTTGCCTAGCTACAATTTACAGTTTCCTAGATAATAGTTTATTTTTATTATACTCTGTCATGTGGGTTAGCAACCATGGATAGTAGTTTACTAGTTTTCATATGTAAGTGCCCTGTAATACTTCTTGTAACTAGGATGGTCCTCATCTTTTAATTGAAAATATGAGACCATGATGCACAGCTATTATGTGTTTGAAAGTTGTGACCATGTAAATGCAATGACTGAATTTAAAAGGTGTAGGCAGCTTTAGATACATGATGTTATTGCCTGGTTTTGGGAATATTCAAGCACATAAAAAAGTTCTTACTGAAACAAGCCATGTGTGAGGTTGAAGATCTACTTGTTTTGGTTCTTACAAAAGTTGCAATTGAGTTTATAGCTAGTGTTTTTTGTCTGTTTTAAATTGATCGTTGTTATTATTGCTGCAGATCAGTAGTCACAATGCCGCGATCAAATGAAATCTTACCTGGCCTACTAGCTGCGAAAGCTATTGCAGCACGCCATCAGATCCGTGAGGTCATTGATGGCGTAGCACAGTTTGTGACCGAAGTCGGGCTTCGGCAATGTGCCATTCGAGAATACAACGCCCATCACATCACCGGCGACGAATCTGGTTACTGGATGGCTGAGCTTGAGTGGGCGTACCGAGAAATGGTGCCCGTGTATGCATCTGTTCAAGGAATGTTCCTTGTGCGTGATCCTCAGTTTGCAGCTGTGCTGGGAAACGAGCAGGAAATACAGTTGAGAAACATTCTGATAGATGCCAGGAATACAGTTGACTCGATCAACCGTTTGTTCGTGGTGATGGGGAGCAGCGCATCATTGTTTGAGTATATTGTGAATAATTGCTCGCTTTTGGATCCAGTAGCTCATCAGGAGGCAGAAACCATATTAAGCGAGGCCATTAATATCGGTCGCCTCATACAAGCTTTTGCAGGCCATCTCCAGTTCCATTTGGAGGTTATTGCAAATATCTGCAATGAGGGCATGTTGGTTCCACCCTTGCACCAGGACTAGTCGAATTATAGGCCAAGGTATTGAACTAATGAATCCATTTCATGCCTGTGTACTAAATTGATGCATGATTTCTTTTGCTTTATGTATGAGCTGTCCCTCTTTAGTTTGGTAAATGTTCATATTGTCGTGTAGTAGTTTCATACTATATTGGAAGTAACCTGAATTTACTCATTATTTGGAAGTAAGTGGGGTATGTGTCTGGCATGGGTTGATGGGATATACTCCATCTGTCCCATGATATATGACATTATTACATCCAATATATTCACATATTGGATATAATAATGTCTTGTATTATATGGGATGGAGGGAGTACTTTAGATGTAGATCATGACTTAGCTGACAGTCACTTAAAATATATGCTTTCCATTGCTGAAGACAGTAACTATGTATACTGTTCTGCACATCAAGCTTATCAGTACTCGTTATCTGCATTTGACGAGGACTGTGGGTCAAAATTAGCCCATGACACAGGAATTACAGAAACTGTCGCTTGTGTGTGTTTGTTCTGAAATTATTTTATTACCCCTGCTCTTACAACAGTTTTAGGATTGCGTGTTTGGTTAATACCTTCATTTACTCTTTTAGGGTTGTAGTTGTTACATTAGATAGAAGTATAATGATGTCGCTTGATGTATGCTTGCTTCAGCTCTGCTGTCGGTTCTTATGGCGTTTTGTTCCTGCAGGCCTGCAGGATAACAGAGAAATGCGAAGGCAGGCTTTCATTTGAAGCAAATGTGATTCTTCCGGTTTTGGTAGAGTAGATGGCTGTGGTCGGTGGTAGTAAAATGAATGGTGGAATTGTTGTTATAAGTGTTTTACCTCCTTGCGGGTCTATCTGCAGATAACATGTTTTGCAGTAGTCTTATCTTGAGACCTTTGACTTGATGCAGTATCTGCAGATAACATGTTTTGTAGTAGACTTATTTTGAATGGCGTTGAGGCAGTACATCAGCTTGCCGGGTGGATGTTAAACTGGTTATCTTGTTGGGTACATGTTCTTATTTCCTTGTGTGGCTGTGATATTTTGTTGAGCAATGCATCTATAGAAGATGTAGATGCAAAAATTACGAACTTTTGCATCTCTGAGGTCTAAAATCGCATCTCTAACTGATGATGTAGATGCAAAAAAAAATAAATAAAAAAAAATTACTTCACCTGCTCCGTGTTGTAAAATAACTAGAGATGCAAATTTGCATCTTCACATCCCAGTTATGTAAAAGTGATGTCATGCTCCAACTGCCAATTGTCATTTCTAGTTGTTCACCCACGCGTGTCTTCTTCCTCCCTCCACTTGCCGCGCCGCACCGTCGCGTTTGCCCTCCCACCACCCCCGCCGCATGCCTTGAATCGGGTGTTTTTTCGCTACTCCTTCGTCGACGTCCATTGCTGCTCGTGGCCAAACCGGCCAAATTGTGACGCACAGTCGTTGCCCTGATTCGAGTGCCGTGCAACCATGCCACCGAAGAAGGCCCTGAAGAGCAAGACGGGGTTCTTCCGAAGTGTGGACGAAGTCGTCCGTCAACTTCGACGTTGACTTCTACAACGAGGGTACCCCATTGTCGACAAGGCCGCACGTGCGTATGATGTCGCTGCATGGCGTGCCACAAGGCCAAGGACGGAGCTCAATTTCCTGAAGATTGAGACCTGGGCGGATGCGGAGTTTCTCGTGCTAGAGAATTTCCGGATGGAGGAGATGACGAAGAAGAGGAATAAGAAGCCGGCCAGCCGGAATAAGAAGAGGAATAAGAAGAGGAATAAGAAGAGGAATAAGAAGCCAGCGATGGTGACGATGGCGAGGTCTATTGGAAGCGCGTGGATGAGCAGAAGAAGAAGGGGGGGTGAAGAAAGAGGACGAGACCGGCCGCTCAACGGTGATCCCCGTTGAGTCGGACTCGTCGGACTGTGATGACTCAGAGGAGGAGGACGAGGGGTGCGACGACCCGAGAAATGATGAGTTCTGGGAGCAGTTCAGGAGCTCCAATGAAGAGTAGTTTCATCTTCGATGTAGTTCAAGTAGTTGTTTGAACCAGTAGTAGTCGTTGGAGTAGTAGTAATTTAAACTATGTTTATTATGTTTTAATTAGAACTAATTATGTTTTAAATTAGAACTATGTTTGAGTTATGTTTCAAATGAAGTAGTAGTTGAATTTGCTATGTTTGAATTATGTTTGAAACGAAGTAGTAGTTCAACATCTTCATATACACCATCTCTTGGATTAGGAATTTATATCACCACATAATAAGAGGGTGTTTGTTTCCAGGGACTTATTGGCTTAGGGACTTAAAAAAGTCCCTATAAGTCCCATCTAAATCAAACAGGAGGGACTTATAGGGACTTAAAGTGGGCATTTAGGACTTATGTAATAAGACTCTCAAGGAGGGACTTATAGTTGTAATATGGTCTTATAGGGACTTATAAGTCCTAGGAACCAAACAGGTAGGGACTTTTTAGGGACTTATGACTTATAAGTTGGGACTAAAAAAAGTCTTAGGACTTGTGAACCAAACAGGGCCTAAATATACATTTTCTCTTGGAGTTGGCTATTTTTGAAAAAATGTAAAAAAACACTTTTTGGTGATGTAAATTATACAACACCCACTTTTACCATCAAATTTGCATCATCTGTTGAGGATGCTCTTACGATGTTGACCATAGATAAGTATGGAACACAACAATGGTTACTGCTACTCATAATAACGAGCTTGAAGAGGTAACAAACAAACCGGACTAGACCGACTCTGATACACCAATGTGTTGCAATATTGCTGCCACTAGCACCATGAGGACTATTACTACTAGCAAATGTTGTTTTTTTAAACCAAGGCAAAAGACTTGTCTCATCCATTAGTTAACAGAGGAAGAATTCAGTTATAAACATAGCAATGGCTCCACAACATAGCCCATCACAAGAAAGAGAACCACACGACAATACAAGGAAGACTACTCTCGGGGCATGATGATGCTTAGGTGCCTAGATCCCGCGGTGATCTATAGCTTGGCCTCATTTTGTATAAGCTTGAGGATGTAGAACAGAGGTGTCGACTTTTTCTTGAACACTCTAGCGTTTATCTTGTTCCAGATAATCCAACAGACAAACATGGTGAGTAGGGCTTGAATTTTAACTCGAAAGTCACGAGCTAAATGAGTAGCTCTTGTCTCGGCTCGACTCGCCTCGAAAGTTGGCGGCCAAAGAAAGGAAGTTAAAAGCAGAGGAGAGTAGACTTGCACTTGAGGAGGAGAGGATTCGTGATGCCAAGAAGGCCGATGAATGTGCTATCATGTTAATGGATCCAACCACAATGGATGAAACCACAAGAAAGTATTGGGAGCTCACTCGTGGGGAGATCTTGACCCAAGTGGAAGCCTCTCTTCAAAATGGTGGTGGTGATGGTACCGTCCGAGAGGATGGTGGTGGCGGTGATGTTTCCTTCGGCGACCATCTCGTTTGAGTTCATGCATGCCATTGGTTGGCTCGATCCACAACATATATGATTTTTTTTTGTTTGCGGTGGTTTTGGATCAAACATTTGTGTTTGAACTTTGAAGTGACGCCTTTTGGATGAACTATGCATGTTTTATTTGAAAATCACGATGATGATACATATGTTATGACGGTTATGTTATGCATATTTTAGTTTCAATGTTGTAGTATATAGTGAAATGTTTGAAGTTCATGCGGCTAGAACACAAAATCTAAACTTTTTTTTTACTCCACTAAAGTTTAGGGGATCAGCTAGGTGCGGCCACCTATAGAGGAGAAAAAAATTTACTCCTCTAATTAACTTTACTCGTCCGGATTCTCCATTAACTTTTAGGGGATAGGTTAGAGTTGCCCTAACACTAACAGTTTGGATATAGCTATGTGCTTAGGTGCGACTTCAAAAGGAAATTGCCTGACCCTGATACTATTTTCAAGGGACTGGCATATATATATATATATAGCTATGCCCTTTTCAGTCAAGCATGAACATGGCATTTTTTTTCCTTCAACTCTGCCGTTGGTTCTCATGGCATTTTCTTTGTGCAGGGCATCAAAGAAACTGCTTTGGAGAAGTCGTGTTAGTAGCAATCAGAGGCTGGGTTCATTTGAAGCAATAATAAATTCACAAGGTTCTGGTAGAATATAGGTGGGTGGGGTTGATAGTAGTGAAATTGTGTGGGTGTTTTACCCTCGTACGGACCGGTTTCTATATATGTTGGTTGATGCGTTTCGAAACAATATTGAAAAGTGCATCGAGTCATTAATTAGCTAGCAAATTGGCAATAAACATGTTTGGAACAATCTTAAACTGCGTTGAGGCGGTAACATGTTTGGAACAATATATATATCTTGCACGGCGTTTTAAAATCAGCATTGCGTCAGAGTTGGGTCTTTGTCATTTCATTTTGGCCAGAAATTAAAATTGCCCGATGGATGTTAATTAACCTGGTAGTTGTCCTATTGCGACCCACCGATAAAGCAGCACGAATGCGGAGGCAGTAGCATAGATACGTATATGCAGATTCTTCTCAAATAAGAAAAAAAAAACCGTATTCGTGCAGATAATGAAAGACAGCGATAGTTACTACGCATAATAATCGACTGAAACTGGAGTGGTAACTTGACTCTGATACACCAACGCATTACAAGCAACAGCTGCTGCAACAACTACTACTAACTAGTATGCGTTGACCGACCACCACCACAACTGACTCTGAAGAGCTAACAAACAAACAAACAAACCGGACTAGACTGACTCTGATACAATGCTGCCACCACCACCATCAACAGGAGGATTACTACTACTACTACTACTAGGCTGTTGACACGGAGATAACTATTATAAGAGTAGTAATTAAGGGCATGTACAATGGTTGATAAGGTAGTCTTATCTTAAATATTGCATGTAATTTAGAGATGACAAAAAAACATGTCTACAATGGGTCATCTCTTAGCTTTATCTTCAATAACTAGTTATTCCTAAAAACATGGTGAGACATATTGTGCTAAGAGATCATCTCTTGCCTTCTCTTAATTAAGAGAAGACAAGCCTTCTCTTATGATTTCTTTCTCCTCCACCTCATCATTTATCCTACGTGGCATTGCTAAGATAGAACCATTGTACATGCCCTAAGACCGACGGCAAGGCTGCTGTATGTCGCAATCAATGCAACTAGCAAGCCTTGTCGATTCGATCGCACAAACGAAAACTGCAACTAATTCATTCTTTCCTGGACTGGACTGACTCTCCGCTCCTCCCTCCGGCCGGCCCTGATGCTTCCGACGATCACCGCATCTGCTGCCTACACACAACAAAACATGAGTGTTACTAGAAATAGGGATGAATGCATCAACTGAGAGATTAAGGCGAGATTAGAGAGAGAAAGAGATGAATGCATCAACTGAGAGATTAAGGCAAGATGAGAGAGAGATAGAGAGAGAGAGAGAGAGAGAGAGAGAGAGAGAGAGAGAGAGATGAATGAATGCATCAACGGCCCGTACCTCTGCTTGGACCGGAGGAGGGGCTTGCATGTCTTAGGCGGGCACGTAGAGGCGGACGCCGGCCGCGATGCTCATCACCACGCATCGCATGTGGAGGACCAGTGCGGTGTGCTGAGCCACCATCATCTCCGTGTAGGTGGTGGCCTCCTCCAGGTGCTCATTGACGGTGCCCCAGACCTCGTCGGGGTTGGTCGCCCCGGCCTCCACCACGTCCAACAGCGTCAGCGCCGCGTTGACCCTTCCGGACATGCTCTCTGATGTGTTGCGGAGGATCCCATTGCTGATCTCCGCCTGCGACATGCATTGATCTCCCACACGGAAAAATGGCGGCAGGTCGGGCGCGGCCGCCGGCACCATCGGCGCCCCCACCGCCGTGCGGAACATGCGCCGCAGCTTGCGCATCTGCACGCCTTCGCTCATGAAGTGACACAAGAGCGGCGTCAGGTGCTGAACCGTCGACGTGAGCTCGGCCCTGGCACCGGCGACGTTCCTGGCCTGCGCGTTGGCGCGGACGGCGACCGCGATGTTTCTCAGCTCGCGCGCGGCCTCCTCCGTCCACTGGGCGTTCCGGTCGTCCAGGCTCGCCGACTCGTCCAGCACGGCGTTGAGCAGGGTAGCGGGGCTTGGGTGGGGGAGGTTCCCTGCGGCGGCCATCTCGATCTACCTAGCCTCCCTCTACCTGCGCGTGCGCGGTGGAATGGGTGTGTTGGTTCTTGGCTATACCAGCTAGCAGAGCTACTGTAAAATGGATGGACAGACACAAACCTTGTGTATGCCTGCTTCTATATATAGACGAGGTGGATGGATTTGGCCGTCAAAAGCATTTGAACGAGGCTTTATTACCATATATCTACTGGCCCGGCTAGTATGTACACCACCACGTACGCCACACTTGTTGCTTTCGCACGTCTTGGGTGGGGGAGGAGGTGCCGCCACTGGATGTGAGGGAGGAGGAGGCGCCGGCGATGAAGGATGCTCTAATGTGTGTCGCTTTGTACGTCTGCTTCGTGTACTCGCTCGTACATAAATATAAACAAGCAAAAGAAAAGAGCAGCTACCTTAGCTATCTATCTAAACAAATATGGAAGGCATCTCCTTTTCTTTTAGATAGAATCAGAAAAAAGGGGTAGCCATACAACTGTGCAAGGTGCAAGACGCGATCGTATCAACATACCCATGGGCCATAGCACGCATGCATGAATAATTGAAGAGGCCCTGTGTCCATTACCAGTCAAACTTGCAGATGCATGCGTGATGGCACGGCATTACTGGAAAGGGCCTCCTGGCCCATCTGAGCCGGGTGGCCGCGCACAACGAAGATTGCCTGATGGGGGCGGTGGCGTGGAGCATGTGTTCTACTATACTGTGTGTGTGTGTGAGAGGGGAGAGAGAGAGAGAGAGAGAGAGAGAGAGAGAGAGAGATGCAATGCAAAGCTAGCTAGTACCGGTACGTATGCGGCGTGCGTTCCAACTGGCCTGGTGCAGCTAAGCTATACGTACGCACATGTACATCTTCAGCTTGTGGTGCACATAGCCTAGTGAATAAGATGCCTTTTGAAAGATTTTACTGCTTACCCTTTGATTTTACCACTTACTTTATTGAACATGCAAATCACACTTGTGCTACTCCTTGACTACTACTCCCTCCGCTTCCAAATTAGTTGACTCCTTAACTACTACCACTCTTCAGCTTTTAGTGTATATACTACAAGAAGGGTGATATTTGATGAAACATTGCCCCTCGTTATCACACACAACCTGAACCAATCAGAAAACATAATGCACCTTCAGCTCGTGTTGCTGATAGCCTAACAAAGAAAGAGAGGCATTTGCCAAGAGTGGATATTTTGAGCCCAGTTGCATTGGAGGACTTTATTTTAAATGGTTTGAAAATCACATTTAAAGTTTAAAAAATTCCCCCAAAAAAACTACATGATCATATGGATGTATATTACATATGTGTAAACTTTGATGATGAAATAAGTAAACATGCGAGCTGCACAAAAATGACAAAATGATGATATTTCTAAATAGTGAATAATGCATGCACTGTTCATATTTTATCATTTTTATATAACTCACGTGGTTACTTATTTCAGCATCAAAATTTGCACATGTGCAATATACATCCATATGAACATTTTTTTTCCAGAATTTTCTAAAAC
>NC_041385.1:12985700-12989338 GCF_002162155.2 Triticum dicoccoides
GGGGGGAGTTTCCCCACCTGAATATATTGCTCAAAGTGGCCAAAAAGCCTGAGTGGTGATCCAGTTTATAAGGAAAACCGGATCAAAAACCTTTATAAGGGAAACCGGGCTGAAAAACCGAACAAGGCACGACCTAGCTGGCAGACATAAGACATCACCACGAGAGACACAAGTAGATGTGGGGCGTCGTCGTGAGATCACAATACCAGGACTTTGCAAACAGCCGAACGCATCGGCGGGCATACCGGCCCCCATGGCACAACTCAGGAGCAACCACAATCAACGAGTGTCATCCCATACACGAACCTTGACTGGGGCTCCGCCACAGAAGAACGGAACGATTTGCAAGTTTGAGAGGCATCTTGCGCCATCCTTGAGCAAAGATGAGCCGAGACAACACCAAGAGCACGAAGCTCGCCGCAACACAACAGTAACCATGAGAGAGTCTTGAGCAATAATCACCAACCTGAGCTGCACGAGAACACCACCACCATAGACGAAAAGCTCCAATCAACCGAGACCATCCATGATGCCTCAAGGCTATTGGTGCAGCCGAAGGGCAACGAGCGACCGAGTCCACACCCGGACAAAGAGTCACACGCAGCCGAGTCTACATCACAACAGCGGCACCGCCGGCGAAGCCGAAGGGCATCAAGGAGCCGAGTCTACACCTGGATCGCTTCACCGTGCACACCAGCGCAGGCTGGTCGCGCCACCACCACCACAACACACACCACCATCGACCCTAGTCGGCCGCACAACCACACCACCAGCCACACCACCACCACCAACCACCAACCTCAAGCCAGCCAAACACCACCCAAACCTTAGGTAAGCAACATGGAGCAACGTCTCCGAAGACAGGCACCACCAAGGTGGTAACGACGTCGTGGACGCCGCTGCCGTCCGATCCAGGAGCTAGATCTAAGGCTTTCACCCGGAGAACGAACAGAGTAGGCGAAGGAACCAATGCATCACACAACGGTACCTCCAGGGAGGGATCCGACGCTGCAGAGCGCCGCTACCGCCGATGCCGACCAAAGCCGACATAGGGCTTTTGCCCGTAGCATCACCCTCGTCACCCTTTTGCTGAGCCACGTCGCTGCTGAGACCAGAGCCACCACCGCAAGGAGGGGAAAACCTCCTGCTACGGCGACCGAGCGCCTGCCGGACTAACACCAGACCGCCGAAGCAGCCAACAGGGATGGAACCGAGCAAGGCGCGTCAGGGAGTGCGAGATCCACGAGAGGATGGGAGCAGAGGACGCACCTAGCCGCCCCTGATTTGGATCTGGCAGGAAAGAGAGCAGTGGCTGGACCACTGGTCTGGCCCCGCCACCACGCCACCACGCTGCCAGCCATGCCGGGCTAGCAAGCCGACCAGCTCCATAGCACCAAGCCGGGAGGGGGGGCCGCCACCCCACCCCATCCCGCCGAGCAGGGCTGCCAGGCCAAAGTCCGAGCAACCCACTGCAGCCGCATCATTGCCGGGAGGGGTCTCATCGAGCAGCCAAGAGCCGCAGTCCGCATCCCCACCCGCCGGATCCACGCGCCAGGAGCCGCCGGAGCGCCGCCACCTGCCATGCCGTCCCCGCTAGATCCCGTCGAGGCGCACCGAGGCCGCACCCCAAATCACCGGAACGAGGACGCCCATCTCCGCGCCCTTCGCGCCCTCGCCGCGCCGCACCGAGCACGGCCACCCACGCCGGTGCGCGCACCCGCGCGAGCGCCGTGCCGAGCCGAGTCCCCGCACGAAAGAACGGCCCGCGCCGCCCCTGCTCGAGCTGGAGGAGGGAAAGGCCCCGCCGCAGCCGAGCCGCGCGTGCTTCGTTCGGCGACATCCGCCGGCGGCGGCGAGGGAAGGAGGGGCCAGAGGGGCTTGCGCTGGCGGCGGCTAGGGTTCGCTCCCGGGCCGCCCGCGGGAGCGACCTGGGCAGCTCCGTCATCGCCCACTCCGGCTCCGTCGCCGCTGATTGTAGCAGTGCGCGTCGCGGGTTGTAGCAGCCGCGGCCGAATCTCCTCCACATACAGACACATAGAGAGCGAGGGAATCAATCAATTGATGGCCATGAGCCGTTGCTGGGCAACAGTGGGAGAGAGCTGGTCGTGGCTGACGCCTGACGCTGACGCTGAGGCTAAGGCTGAGGCCGAGCAGAGCACGGCATGCCCGGAAATGGCCTCCTGCCATCTGAAACCGAGTGGCCGCGCGTGATGAAGATAGCCGGAAGAGGGAGCGATGCACAGGCCTCTCCATAATATATATATGTACCGCTGTACCCAGCTGTGTCTGAGCTAGCTAGCTAGGGGTAGTAGTCTTCCTTGTAATTTCCTTTTGTTTCCTGGGTTTTTTCTGTAAGAACAATGCATCAATGAAATCGTCTTCTTCTCGCAAAAAGAAGAAGAAGATAGTAATAACTAAAGAGAGACATGCACTGCTTGCTTTGAAAGACTTCCTTTTTTTTTTTGAGTTGATTTTACTGCTTGCTTTGAAAGATTTTACTGCCCACCAGAGCAGAGGTGATATATCGGGGCGGCGTCCGTTTTTTCCTTTGTGTATCTTGTTTTTTCCTTTGTGTTGGCATGCATGCACAGGCAGTAGGGAGAAAGCAAGAAACCGTCGCGTACGTGATTCGAAAAGAAAAGGAGATGCCTTCCATATTTGGCTGGCTACTTTGTTTTTCTAAAAGAAATCAGGCACTGTCACGTACTACGTACCTAGTGGCGTAGTAGATGCCTGGCTGTAGCATTGAAAAGGCTGTTTTATGCAGTCAGATGGCCCTTACAACGTATGTATATGCATGGTACAGACCAGACCAGACCAGACCACTGTACATTATCCATCCAGCTCTGGACCGCAAATTCAAAGGAAATAGAGCCTAAAATTTCAGGAGCCATAGCCGATTTCTGAAACTACTAAACTCCCTCTGTAATTTCGTATAAGACATTTACTGACCAGTACATATCCTTGCAGTACAAATTATGGCAATGAATGATCTTTACACCTGACACTCCCAGAGACGCCTCCCCGGCAACAGGTAAACATCACAAAACAGCTAGACCCAACAGTTTTAAACTGTGGGTAATAACCAGGAAAAAGACTAAACTCCCAGACTAGGCACACAAGTCCGAAGATGTCTCCTTCACGAATAACTTCATCAGAGACGACTTGTGATTTTACTTGGCCAAGGAATCCTCCATTGCAGCAGGAATAAGAGCACACAAAATATGGCATCAGCAGGGTGTTTCGGCATTCTTTGTGGAAAAAACAAAATCATTCCTGATGCTCCAGAGACACCACCAGAATACCAGATGTTCCACAGAAACTACTAACCCAACTCACCTCTATAATTTGGGCTGGCTAGGTTACATTACTTCCAACATACGCAGCAATCTTGGATCTGAAATGCCATGATTTTGCTGTCTAATTCACCTAAGTTTTCATCATCATGGTTGCGCTGCATGCTACCCAAGCCAAAACCAAATGGCACATAGCTCTTGTTCCCCATGAAAACCCACACAAGCACCTGTGGCCTAAACTATCACAGGCTTGTATTTTACATCAAAAAGGTTGCCTCCCTGCTCCATTAAGCACAACGAAGCAACATCGTAGCTTTACAACTTACACGGCGGAAAGCTGAT
>NC_041385.1:12989745-13001069 GCF_002162155.2 Triticum dicoccoides
GGGATGAGTTTGATCAGAAAAGTCGGGTTTACCAAGCGGTCCGCAGTAATTCGACCCCGAGCTTGTCGAGGAGCGCAGGATTTCTGTCCAGGAGGGCTGATTGGGAGGTTTTGCAGACGATCTTCCATCGGTGTTCTAGCAGCTCCAGACACGCGCCTCCTTGACATTGCTCCAGCGTCTTTTCTGAAAACAGAGTTTGTTGTCTTTCTTGGAAACAGAGTTTGTTACGAAAAGTCCATCATAAGCTCCATATAAGACAGCAGAACAGAAGATATTCATGACCTGAGTAGTTTCATACTCATACACCACAACTGTTGGGCCACAGCACATTTAGAAAATAAGCGATCGCTGCATTCAATCTCAGAGCAAAAAGAAGGGAAGTAGGATCATCTACAGGGCTATCCCAGGCTTTCCAGGTCCACCACATTGCAGCTTGAAGTCGCCACAGCCTTTTTCTGCCATTTATTATACAGTAAGTACTACATATCGTGCAATTTACACATACACCGATATACATACACCATGGTGCCATTGATCACAAAAATACACAAGCCTGTGAAACACAAGACTGATACACAAGATTCGTTTTAATGCTTATTATTTCACCGTATGTTAAATTGGTCACTTTGTATGGGTTGTGGCTTATGAAAGTTGAAATTCAGTTTATAGCTAATGGCTTTCATCCGTTTTAAATTGATCGGTGTCATTAGAGCAACTCCAATGGGGCGACCCATTTCGTCCGCGGCGGTCCGTTTGGGTCGGCGCGGACAGAAAAGGCGGCCCAACGCGCCGACCCAAACGAACACGCGTCCATTTTTCGTCCGCGGGCGACCCATTCCCGGCCCATTTTTGACCCTGATTTGCGTCGGCGCGGACACGCGACGGGCGCGCGCGCTCGCCTAATCCTGTCCCTGGGCCCGCTGGTCTGTGGCACATTGGTCTCCCGTCTCACCCTGCGGCCAACAAAGCAACCCTCCCGCCTCCTCCGTCGCCGACGCCGCCGCCCATTTTTTCCGGCGACTCTTCCAGCTACCGCCGCCTCCACATCCGCCCAGCAATGCCGCCCCTCCCCCCGTCGCCCTCCGCCGCCGTTTTGCCGCCGGGGAGCAAACTGCTTCCCACCACCGCTTCCCCCCACCGCACAGCCACCCGCGACCAAGAAGCCACCTCGCCGCCCCTGCCACATCCGACCAGCACTCTCGTCGGACGCCGTCACACTCGCCAAGAAGCTAGCTGGTCTGTGGGCGTCGCGACTCCCCTCGCCAGCCGTCTCCTTCGTCGACGCGCGCAAGCTGTTCCACAGTTTGCCAAGGTACGAAATGGACTCCGCCGACGAGTTCTTTTTCCACAATTTCCTTTGCGACTCCGACGATTCGTCGTCCGACGACGAGCAGGAGATATTGGCTGCCGTATTGGTCCATCACCACCTCAACAGCCAGCAGCCGTTGTTTCGTGGCTCCATTCCGGGCCACCTACCGGCGTTGAATCGCAACCGAGAGAGCGGGCATTTCCTTCTCTGGAAGGACTACTTTGATACAACAAACCCGTTGTTCAAACATCACAAATTCCACCGCCGGTTCCGTATGAGTAGGCATGTTTTCAACCGTATTAGAGAGGGAGTGGTCGGCTATGATGACTACTTCGAGTGCAAAGAGGATGCCGTCGGCAAGATTGGTTTCTCCTCTTATCAGAAATGCATTGTCGCCATCCGAATGCTTGCATACGGAGTGCCCGGTGATCTCATTGACGAGTACGTCCGCATGAGCGAGTCTACATGCCTAGAGTCCATGTATAAGTTCTGCAAGGCTGTGATTGTTGTGTTTGGCCCTGAGTACTTGAGAGAGCCGACAGCTGAAGATACAACCCGTTTGTTGGCGATGAATGCCAGCAGGGGCTTCCCGGGGATGCTTGGCAGCATAGACTGCATGCACTTGGAGTGGAAGAACTGCCCTTCTTCTTGGCAAGGGCAGTATAAGGGACATGTCAGGGCTTGCACTGTCATACTAGAGGCCGTGGCGTCTCAAGATCCGTGGATCTGGCACTCTTTCTTTGGCATGGCTGGATCACACAATGATTTCAACGTGCTTCAGCGCTCGCCGGTGTTTTCTAGGCTTGCCAAAGGCAACAGCCCACTGGTGAACTTTACTGTCAACGACCACAACTACGACAAAGGGTACTATTTGGGTGACGGTATCTATCCTCAGTGGACCACTATTGTCAAGACAATACCCAACCCTGTCGGAGAGAAAAGGAAAAGATTTGCCCAAGAGCAAGAGAGTGCTAGGAAGGATGTCGAGCGTGTCTTTGGTGTTTTGCAATCTCGATGGGGCATCGTTCGGTATCCTGCTAATACTTGGAGCACGCAGAAACTATGGGAGGTGATGAATGCTTGTGTGATCATGCACAATATGATCGTAGAAGACGAGCGCCCGGAACGTCTGTACGATCAAGGCTTTCAGTTTCAGGGTGAGAATGTTGTGCTTGAGCATGGAGTAGCAGCAACATTTGAGCAGTTCATTCAGTTTCATGAAGACATGCGTGATTGGGAAACTCACGTGCAACTGCAAAATGATTTGGTCGAGCATATATGGACTCATGTTGGCAACCAATAGATGTATCGTCTTTTATTCGTTTGCAAAACTATGTGAAACATTTTTATTTGTATTTGTCTTGTAAACTATACTATTTATTTGGGCGGCCAGACTATTTGGCTTCACATTATGTTTGAATGCAAATCAATGTAAAATTGGGCGGCCAGCCGGCCACGCCTGCACATATGGGTCGGCGCGTTGGGCGCGCTGCCGACCCATATCAAAAATAGGGCGGACGCCGGGCGGGCGGCCGACACAAACGGACAAAAAGCGGACGAAATCGCCATCCGTTTGGTTCGGCCCGTTGGAGTTGCTCTTATTGCTGCAGGTCCATAAGCACAATGCCACTCTCAAACGAAATCTTACCTGCTGTGCTGGCCTCAAAAGTTACCGCAACACGTCATCAGGTCCATGAGCTCATTGATTTAATAGCAGAGCTTTCAGCCCAAGTCGGATTTCGATGCTGTGCTATCTGCAAGCGCAACGCTGGCCAAATCATGGGTGCTGAGAACTTGATGGCTGAGATTGAGGGGGCCCATCGAGTTCTTGTGCCCACCATTGCATTTGTTACAGGGTTGTTCATGGTGTACAAGTCTCAGTTTGGAGATATGACGGGGACTGAGCAAGAAGTAGAGATGAATAACAACATGTCCCAAGCCAAGCTTGCAGTTCAAGTTATGAACCGTTCACTTTTTCTATTGGGATCCAGTGTTTTGGAATTTGACTTTGTTGTGAGCAACTACTCGCTCTTGGACCCAATAGCACATGCTGATGCAGAAAGTTCACTGTGCAAGGCAGCTAATATGTGCCGGTTAATTCAGACCTTTGCCGACACTCTGCAGTTCCACCTAGAGGTTTTTGAAGGGATCTACAGTTCTGGCGTGTTGTTCTGCACCCCCAGTAATCAGGAGTGAAGTATTTGGTAAATACTTCTATATCTCATAGCTATGTATTTTGTCTTTTAATTGGTAGCCTTTTAAGGAGCTTTTAACATTCTTTGATGATATAGGTCAAGTTAGTAATGTGTGGACTGAATTGATGCATTATTTTATTTCTATTGCTTCTGTTCTGTATGCAGTAGTGCAGAGCTGTACGAATGTTCTTATTCTTGCATAATAAGAGTATTTTTATATTATCTAGGAAGTACTCTGCTTCACTGAATTCTCTCATATTGCCCCGCTCCTCTTGATATATACATATTTTATACTGAAATTTTATACTTACTACACTACTGTGTTAAGGAGCATACTTTTTTTATGGGAAGGAGTATATTTTTTATATATTTGGCATACTTAACAATATTGTTTAATTATTTATTATATATTTGTATTGTATATCACTGAAAAATACTTTAAGTGTTGCGCCTAATTTAATTTCTGCTTTCTAACGATTTTTAATTTTTGTATACTTGTGTAATTTATGTAGTTTACACATATGTATGTTAGATATCTCTAAAATATGTGGTTTCACAAATATTGTAATAGTAGTTGTAATATATGATTAGGAAAATATATTTGTAGAAGTTCTAGTGGTTGTATTATATAATTAGGAAACTATATCTGTAGAAAATTCTAGAGTACAATATACTTGTTTTTTGAGCACCTATGTATAAGTTTGACAATATATTTAATAATATATGTGAGGGACCCACAATGTACGAATTTAACAAAATATTGTTTAAACCATATGATTTAACGATGTATCTATATACTCGTTTCCCATTGTTAGAGTCCAGAACAAAATGGAGCCTCCTTGGGCGTTTGGATTTTCAGCCGTCGGATCGAAATCTCCTCGCGACACGGACCGTCGGATCTGGATCCAAATCACTGTGGGTCATTGGATATTTACCCAATCAACCTCTGCCGTCGGATAAAATTCCAATTGCAACAAATTGTAATATCCATGCCCCACCAGGGCATTTTTGTCATTTCAGATTGGGCCATATAAATTGCAGCTGCTGCCATGTTGGAGACCTAGCCGCTGCCTCGTCCTGCACTCGCGCCCCCACACTTCCTCTCCCCCGCGACCCCCGCCTCCTCTGCTGCCGCCGCCGCCGCCGCGCCCTCCCCACCCGCACGCGACCCACCTGTTAGATCCCGCTAAGTATTTGTAGGAATTTTCTATGGATTTCTATGAACTATGAGGTATAGGTATGAGGTAAGAGGAACTCTAGGGTTCCAGTATATTAGCCATCGCGGCGATTTGGGAAAATGTTCAGGTGAGATTCTGCCCAGCCACAACCCGGCTAGTTATAGGCGACAGTTTAACCAGAGAGTAACAGTAACTATGAGCTAGTCCCGTTACAACGGTAAAAAGGATTCAACGGTTGCGATGTGTCATCGTGCTCCCAGCCAATCTGGTCCGTTGGTTAACTGAACTGGTATTCTCCTGAAATGCTACAGCTAACTGAATCACTACTGGTGCTGACATTGCTCCCCTCTAAGACACGACGTGTCCTCACGACGTTTGTTCTGCTTCGCGCCACGCTTGCGTTGTTGACTTGAAGATCTCCGGGAAGGTGTACTTGATGAAGTCAGCGTCCTCCCAAGTGGCGTCTTCTGGTAGGAGATTCTGCCAATGAATCAGCCACTGAACAACTGGTGCATTGCGTCTTGGAACTTGCCTTACTTGGAGCACCGCGGCCGGGCCTGTTTTGATCGTGCCATCTGCGTTGACCATAGGTAAATAGGGACTAGGGATTGATAGTGTGTTTCTTGAGCTGGCTCACATGAAAGTCTGGGTGTATTTTGACTTCCTCACGGAATTGCAACTTGTAAGCTAATCGTCCCACTCTTTGTGTGATCAAGAAAGGGCCATAGTATTTGTTTTGGAGTTTCAGAGCTCCTCTGAACCCAAAAGCAGCCAATCTGTATGGCGCCATCTTTAAATAAACCAATTCTCCTACTTCAAATGTTCTCTCAACTCTTTTCATATCAGCACAGTGTTTCATTCTGTTTTGTGCTCTTTGCAAGTTCTCTTTGAGCTGGTCCAGAATTTGTTGCTTGGAAGAGAGAAAATCTTGTGCTTCAACTTCATCTGGGCCAGGAATTGCTAGCTCAACAATGGGGAAAACCATATAGTGCCTGGAATGGAGACATTTTCAAGGCAGTGTGATATGTGGAGTTGTACCAATATTCAGCTAAGGATAGCCAAGATGCCCACTTGTTTGGTTCATTGGTAGTCATACACCTCAGATAAGTTTCCAAACACTCGTTGACTCTCTCTGTCTGGCCATCTGTTTGAGGGTGATAAGCAGTGCTGTATCTGAGTTCTACCTTCAAAGCAGTAAAGATATCTTTCCAGAGTTTGCTGGTGAATATTCTGTCCCTATCTGATATTATGAGCTTAGGAGGTCCATGCAACTTAATGATATGATCCACAAATGCTTGAGCAACAGTGTGAACTATATATGGGTGAGACAATGGAATGAAATGTGAGTATTTAGTGAATGTGTCAACTATTACCATGATCACTTCTTTTCCCTGTGAATTGGGAAGACCCTCAATAAAGTCCATTGTCACATGTTGCCATGCCATATCAGCTACAGGCAGTGGGTCCAACAATCCAGGTTGCAAGCAGTTTTCATGTTTTGCTCTCTGGCAAATTGGGCAGGCAGCAATGAAAGTTTCCACTTCAGTTTTTAGCCCAGGCCAGTAGAAAATATTCTTAATCCTCTGGTAGGTAGCTCTCATTCATGACTGACCCCTAATAGGAGAACTATGCAATGCTTGGATTAGTTTGGTTTTCAAGTCAGCATTGTTCCCTACTAGTATCTTGCCTTTGTACCTTATAATTCCAGCATGTATGGTGTACTCTGCATTGGGATCTGGTTGCTGCAACAGTAGTTGTTCCAGCAGTTTTTTACTGACTGGATCTTGCTGATAACTCAGTAACAGATCCTCAGCCCAGACTAGTGTCACAACAGACAGAGCAAAACACTTTGGAAGTAACCTGGAGAGAGCATCAGCTACCTTGTTCTCACTTCCTTTTTTGTACTGAATTTTGAAGTTAAACTCTAGTAATTTCATCATTAACTTATGTTGCACCCCTTCAGTGATTTTCTGGTCAGTAATGAACTTGAGTGATTGCTGATCAGTTTTAATAATTAGTTCATTGCCTATCAGATAGTTTCTCCACTTCTTGAGTGCTTCCAGTATAGCAAGAGCTTCTTTCTCGTATGTGGACATAGCTGCATTTCTAGGGCAAAGTGAGGAGCTATTGTATGCTAAGGGTCTTCCTTGCTGCATGAGAACAGCTCCTATTCCTTTACCAGAAGCATCTGTTTCCAATACAAATGGCATGGAGAAGTTGGGGAGGGCTAGTACAGGAGCTGTAATTAAGGCTTGTTGCAGTTGTGCAAAAGCCTGATCATGTTATTGTTTCCAATGAAACTGCCCCTTTTTTAACAGATCATGTAGAGGCCTGCATATGACTCCATATCCCTTGATAAATCTCATGTAGTAGCCTGCTAAGCCCAAGAAACTCCTCAACTTAGATACTGAATCTGGTGTTGGCCACTCAGCAATAGCAGCAATTTTCTGGGGATCTATAGCTACTCCTTTGGCAGATATTACATGTCCTAAGTATTCCACTTGTTGGACAGCAAATACACATTTGGACATTTTAGCAAACAGCTGATGCTCCTTCAATAATTGCAGCACTATACTTAAATGCTCCTTGTGCTCTTGGAGGGTTTTACTGTATATGAGTATATCATCAAAGAAAATCAGCACAAACTTCCTCAAATACGGACCAAAGATGTTGTTCATCAATGCTTGAAAAGTTCCTGGGGCATTTGACAAGCCAAAGGGCATAACCAGATATTCAAAATGGCCTAGAAAAGTTCTGAATGATGTCTTCTGTATATCATCAGGATGTATTCTTATTTGATGATAGCCTGACCTTAAGTCAATTTTGGAAAAGTAATGTGCCCCATGCAATTCATCTAGAAGATCCTCTATCACTGGTATAGGAAACTTGTTCTTAACACTGAGAGAATTAAGTTTCCTGAAATCAGTGCAGAGCCTCATGGAACTATCTTTCTTTCTAACTAATAAGACAGGTGCTGCATATGGACTCTGGTTGTGTCTGATAAGGTGAGCAGCTAGCAATTTTCTAATTTGATCTTCCATTTCTTGCTTCTGGTGTTGAGGAACTCTGTATGGTCTCACATGAGGTGGAGTAGCATCAGGAACTAGAGGTATAGTATGGTCAATAGTTCTCTCTGGTGGTAGTGATTTTGGTTCCTCAAATAGATCAACATATTCTAGCAGTAGTTTCTATATTTGTGGGGGTGTTTGTGTTCCCTCAGGTGCTTCCATTAAGATGTTATGCACCTGTAACAAGAAACTTTCTACTCCTTTATCCAGCAACTTGCTCATCTCCTCAGCTGGTACTTCTTTGACAGTTTCAGGACTGTTAAAAACTGCAGTAGTAACTGTTTGAGTTCCTTCCTTTGTGAAACTGAAAGTTTGCTTGGGGATATTGAATGAAACAGGACTGACCACAGTCATCCAATCATATCCCAGTATGATATCATGACTAGGTAGTTTTAACACCCTGAAATGGTGTTTAAGTTTCAACTTAGCAAGTTGAAATTGACAGTTGGGCACAATTGCTGCAGACAGTAACTTCCCTCCTCCAGCTACTGCTATAGCTCTCTGTTTACAGGCAACAGCTGACAATTTGCTTTAACAACAAAATCTTCATTAATAAAGGAAGTAGTGCTACCTGAATCCAACAGGGCCACAACTCTTTTCCCATTAATGTATATGATCACTGTGGGAGTAGGTACTGCTAGCTGGTGCCCCAGTGCATGGGCAGACATAAACATTACTTGTTCTCCCTCCTCTGCCATTTCAGGTTGCTCCTGTTGTTCTATTTCTTCATTATCAATGACAATTTGATCTGCCTCCTCCGGTTGCAGCAGATGTACATTGGGTATTAATTTATACTTGTGTCCATGCATCCATTTATCTCCACACCTCCAACATTCTCCAACTTTTCTGATCTTCTGTCCACTGTTAACTGGGAGTTTAGCTTGTCTGATAGGCAGTTGCTACTGAGCTACAGGAGTGTGCTGTTTTGCTGGAGGAATCCAATTTGGTTTCTGATAGAAATTGTTGAAAGGTGCACTTTGTTTCTTGCTGACAGTGGCTATGTGTGGATGATTAGGCTCTATATCATTTGCCATGCAATAAGCATCTGTCAGTGTTTTAGGCCTGAAAGGTCTGATTTGAAACTTAATTCCTTCTCTTAGTCCATTCACATAACACCTGATAAACCATAGCTCTCCTAACTCAGGATTTTCCTCCTGCACATCTGCCATTAAATCCTCAAACAGTTTTGTGTATTCGGACATAGAGTGATGCAATTGTTTGATTGAGTTAAACTTCTCTGTCAAATCATAAGAACCTTTTTCAGAAAATCTTTTAACCACTTCTGCTCCAAATTCTTTCCAAGTGAGTTGCTTCTTTAACAAACCAGATCTCCTGAGCAACTTCTCTGTCAAATCATAAGAACCTTTTTTAGAAAATCTTTTAACCACTTCTGCTCCAAATTCTTTCCAAGTGAGTTGCTTCTTTAACAAACCAGATCTCCTGAGCCACACATCAGCTTCCTCAACTACATACATCTGAGCCAATGAGACTTTGTATTCCTTTGGTGCTCCAGACATTTGGAAATATTTGTTGCATTGCCTTATCCATCCTACTGGATCTATTCCAGAGAATCTAGGAAAATCCAGCCTAGGTCCTTTGGTGACTGATTTCATGAATTGAGCCTGCATATCCTGCTCATAGGTTTTATAGTAACCCTGCCAGAGTTGTCTGTCTCTGTTTTGCTGGTAAAACTGATTGAATGCAGGTGTGTGCATCTGTTGTCAGTCAGTCACTGGTGTTCCTATAACACTTGCAGTATCATGCCTCCCTTGTGGAGCATAACCAGGAGGTACTGTAACTCTATTGGTTCTGATAGGATGTAAGTTTTGTAACTGAATATCTTCCAACTGCTTGGTTTTCTCTTTTTTCTGTTGCTAACTGCTGCTTCAGCTATTCAATTCTAAGTTCTTGTTCCTGTGTTTGTTCTCTATGCAGAGTAGGAGACTTGATAACTGGTGTAGAACTGGAAGGAATATCCTACTGGTTATTAGGTTGAGGCTGCTTAACTAATGTTGCCAGAACACTGCTGATTGCTGACAGTTGTTTACTCAAGTCCAAAACCACTTGCTCTACTGTGCCCACTGTTGCAGAAATTTGCCCCTGTTTTGCTCCAATTACTTGCACTTCTTCTTGTAACTTGGACATCTGAGTCTGCATCTGCGCGCCGTCTTGCTGTAGAACTCCGAGATCACCCCGCAAGGATAGAACATCATGAAGATCCGCTTCATCAATCGCCCCATCACCGTGATCTGAGGAAGAGGGAAGGAATTTTACTTCCGGGTTTACCCGGTAACCCGGCCCTCTGCACAGATCCTGTCGCCTACTCGATCCTCGCCTCCGATGCTGACTTGATCATAAACCCACAATTCATCGGTCTCAACAAACACACCGCAAAAAGAAGATTACATCGAATAGATCTCCACGAGAGAGGGGGAGAACTTTGTATTGAGATCCAAAAAGAGAGAAGAAGTCATCTAGCTAATAACTATGGACCCGAAGGTCTGAGGTAAACTACTCACACTTCATCGGAGAGGCTATGATGATGTAGAAGCCCTCCGTGATGACGGCCCTCTCCGGCGGAGCTCCGGAACAGGCCCCAAGATAGGATCTCGTGGATAAAGAAGGTTGCGGTGGTGGAATTAGGTTTTTGGCTCCTCCTCTGATCGTTTGGGGGTACGTAGGTATATATGAGGAAGGAGTACGTCGGTGGAGCAACAAGGGGCCCATGAGGCAGGGGGCGCGCCCCAGGGGGGTGGACGCGCCCCCACCCTCGTGACCGCCTCTTTTGTTCCTTGGAGCAGGGTCCAAGTATTAAGGTGACATTAGGGTTTTGGTTGATTTGTGTCTTAAGGTGTTATTCTAGTACGAACTCTAAGGCTGTTTGTGACACTTATAGGAATAGCCCAACGGATTGATTGGAAAGAATAACTTTGAGGTGGTTTCTGTAACGCCCCAGATTTGATGCGCCAGGTGTCTGCCAGTTATTCGTCGGCGTTGCCATGTCATTTGCTTGCGTGTTGCATTTTTATAATGTCATCATGTGCATTTCATTTTGCATACGTGTTCGTCTCATGCATCCGAGCATTTTCCCCGTTGTCCGTTTTGCAATCCGGCACTCCTATGTCCCCCGGCGCCCCCTTTTGCCTCTTTTTGTGTGCGGGTGTTAAACGGTCTCGGAATGGATAGAGGTTTGTCAAGCGGCCTTGGTATAACACCGGTAGACCGCCTGTCAAGTTTCGTGCCATTTGGAGGTCGTTTGATACTCCAACGGTTAACCAGGTAACCGCAAAGGCCTCTTTTATCTTGCAGCCCAACACCCCCTTCAAAGTGGCCCAAAACCCAACAAACTCCCCTGCATGCTCTCGGTCGTTCGATCACGATCGCGTGGCCGAAAACCGCACCTCATTTGGACACTCCTAGCTCCCTCTACCTATTTATATGTGCACCCCTCCGAAATTTCGGGTCCAACCCTAGTCTTCTTCATCCTCGCGCCGCCGGACACGTCCGCGCCGCCACCGGACAATGTCCGCGCCGCCGCCCCCGTCCAACCCGTGCGCGCCACGTGTCCGAGCCC
>NC_041385.1:13001907-13030939 GCF_002162155.2 Triticum dicoccoides
CCGCCGGCGCCCGCCTCGCCACCGCCTCGCCGGAGCTCCTCGCCGCCGCCGGCGACCGCCTCGTCCCGATTCCGCCCGGGCTGGATCAGATCCACCCAGCCGCCGATCCAAACGCCCGGATCCCTCTGTCCCGGATCCCTCCGTCCCGCGTTGACCTTCGCGGAGGTGAAAATCCCACTAAGTCCCAGATTTTTGCATATTATATGCCATATTCATCATGCCATAACTCTCTGCATATTGCTCCGTTTCGTGCGTGTAATATGTCAAATTGTTCGTCTCGACGAGTACATCATTTCATATCATTGCATCATTTACATTTGAGCTCATCTTGATGCCCGAAATGCTGTTAGAAGAGGGCTATGTGATGTTAGTTTCAGATTCTTATCAGAACATGCACTTTTGTAATTTTTGCCATGATTGATGTGTGCATCCTATGAACTTGAGTCCTACATGTGTTTTGTACTATGACATGCCATCTTTACAGGGGTGTATGCCATGTATTTTTGTGATCTATGTGGTGACTAGAACAAGCATGCAAACTAGGCTTCATGATGTTGCTGATTTCAGCCCCTGTTCTGCTGATATTTTTATGCCATATAAACTTGATGCTACCGAGAGATCCATGCTTATTTTGAGATACTTCAGTAAGGATGTTTTGAACATATGGTTATTCTCTATCCATACATGCCCTTATTTGCAATTATGGAGTGCCATAGCTTGAGTCAATCGAGCTCTACTTTTGCTATAAAATGTTTCCTGGCAGATTGTTTACATGTTATTCAATTTTGCCAAGGTTGTTGTAGTTGATCCATGTATGCTATGATGTTGTTCTTGCCATGTATAGCTTCTATGCCATGTCTTCTTGCTGTGAGTTACCTTGCCATGCCATGTATTTCTCTGTGGTGAGTGGTTCAAGCTCATCAACATGCCTACTTATTGTTGTTCCTGCCATGTATGAATCTGTAATATAACTTGCTATGTTTACATGGGTGCCATCATATTTTCTGATCCTTTTTGGCTTATGGTCAGTAAAGGACTTTTGTTCTATGCAATTAGTAGATTCATGCCATGCCTTTGTTTGCCATGATAAGTTCCTGTAGCATGTTGTTTGATAGCTCTAAACATTGCAACCTGATGTTATTTCCTGATAAGTCTGAACCTGTTATTATTTGCAATCTTGCCATGTCCTTTTGAGCATGTTCTAGTGATTTCTGGAGATAGCTCAGTGTTTATGTTTTGTCATGCTTTACCTGTACATCATGCCCATGCCTTTTGTTATCATGTTGAGATGATGTAGCATAGTGTTTTGGTGCTTGCAATATGCCTAGTTGTTGTCTTGGACAGATTGTTGCTATAACTTGTATTGTGTGTATGTGTTGAACCGTTGCTCCGTTTTGAGTGTGCTCTATATGAAACTTACTTGATTTTGCATGTAGTTTCATATTATCATGTTGCATCCTTGATTTGAGGTGTTTGCTTGATGTTTGTATGCATTTTGCATCAATGCCATGCTCATCTTGTTTTGCTCATATCTTCTAGGCCGTAGCTCCGAATTAAATGAACTTAATATGTAACTTGACTAGAATTTCGTGTATATCATCTTTGTGCATCTTAACTTGCTGTTTATCAACTTCAACATAAAGTTATTCAGATCTGGACCAATTTTTAAATTTGCATATGAGGACTTACCGGAATTGTTATATGTTGTTCCCGGCCTCATTTAAACTTGCTTTGATGTGCTGCTCTTGTTTGCATCATCTCTTGCCATGAGTAGCTGCATGTAGCTTTGTCATGCATCATGCTTGTTGTGCATCGTGTCTTGTTCATGTGTGGTGTGTTTACTATGTTGTGTGCTTCTTCTTGTTAGTTCCTGTTTCGTTGCGATCGTGAGGATTCGTTCGTCTACGCTTGGTTCGGCTTCATCCGTTCATCTTCTTCATGGACTCATTCTTCTTCCTAGCGGGATTTCAGGCAAGATGACCGTCACCTTGGATCTCATTACTATCATTGCTATGCTAGTTGCTTCGTTCTATCGCTATGCTGCGTTACCTATCACATGCTGCTCAAGCCTCCCAAATTGCCATGTCAGCCTCTAACCTTTTGCACCCTTCCTAGCAAACCGTTGTTTGGCTATGTTACCGCTTTGCTCAGCCCTTCTTATAGCGTTGTTAGTTGCAGGTGAAGATGAAGTTTGTTCCTTGTTGGAACATGGAGATGTTGTTCCTTGTTGGAACATGTTTACTTGTTGGGATATCACAATATATCTTATTTAATTAATGCATCTATATACTTGGTAAAGGGTGGAAGGCTCGGCCTTATGCCTGGTGTTTTGTTCCACTCTTGCCACCCTAGTTTCCGTCATATCGGTATTATGTTCCCGGATTTTGCATCCCTAACGCGGTCGGGTGATTTATGGGACCCCCTTGACAGTTCTCTTTGAATAAGACTCCTCCAGCAAGGCCCAACATTGGTTTTACCATTTGCCTCACCACCACCTACATTTCCCTTGGGAGTAATTAACCCAAGGGTCATCTTTATTTTAGCCCCCCCGGGCCAATGCTTGTCTAAGTGTTGGTCCAAACCAGAGCCACTTGCGGTGCCGCCCCTAGGCAACTCGGGGTATCGTCGGTTGCCGTACGTACTGCTCATCCGGTCGTGGCCTGAGACGAGATACGCGCGGCTACTATCAGGGTGTCGGCACACCGGGAGGTCTTGCTGGTCTTGTTTTATTGCTGTCGAAATGTCTTGTAGCCGGGATTCCGAGACTGATCGGGGCTTCCCGGGGAGAAGGAATATCATTCGTTGATCGCGAGAGCTTATCATGGGCTAAGTTGGGACACCCCTGCAGGGTTTGAACTTTCGAGAGCCGTGCCCACGGTTATGTGGCAGATGGGAATTTGTTAATATCCGGTTGTAGTAAACTTGAAGCAAACTCTTCTAAAATACACCAACCGTGTGCGTAACCGTGAGTGTCTCTTTTCGGGGTTGATCGAGAGGAGAACACGGTTTCTGGGTTATGTTTGACGTAGGCAGGAGTTCAGGATCACTTCTTGATCATTACTAGTTGACGACCGTTCCTTTGTTTCTCTTCTCGCTCTCATTTGCGTTGGTTAGCCACCATATATGCTTAGTCGCTGCTGCAGCCTCACCACTTTATCCCTTCCTTTCCTACTTAAGCTTTGCTAGTCTTGATACCCCTGGTAATGGGATTGCTGAGTCCTCGTGGCTCACAGTTTACTACACCACTAGTTGCAGGTACAAGTTTGCGATGCTCATGACGTGAGAGCGATGCTTGCTTGTTTTGGAGTTCTTCTTCTGCTTCTTCTTCGATCAGGGGATAGGTTCCAGGTCGGCAGCCTGGGCTAGCAGGGTGGATGTCGTTTGAGTTTCTGTTTATGATTCATCCGTAGTCGGATGTTGATCTTGTATGATGTTGATGTATTCATGTGACATTGTATGTCTTGGATGTATCCCCACTATTATGTAATGTTGATGTAATGATATCCACCTTGCAAAAGCGTTTCAATATGCGGGTCTATCCTTGGTGGGACCGTCGAGTTCCTTTTGGATAGGGTCGCATATTGGGCGTGACAGTTTCGTACCCTACCATAATCTCTTCGTTTGTTCTCCGCTATTAGTGACTTTGGAGTGACTCTTTGTTGCATGTTGAGGGATAGTTATATGATCCAATTATGTTATTATTGTTGAGAGTACTTGCACTAGTGAAAGTATGAACCCTAGGCCTTGTTTCCTATCATTGCAATACCGTTTATGCTCACTTTTACCACTTGCTACATTGCTGTTTTTATATTTTCAGTTTACAAAAACCCATATTTACCATCCATATTGCACTTGTATCACCATCTCTTCGCCGAACTAGTGCACCTATACAGTTTACCATTGTATTGGGTGTGTTGGGACACAATAGACTCTTTGTTATTTGGTTGCAGGGTTGCTTGAGAGATACCATCTTCATCCTATGCCTCCCACGGATTGATAAACCTTAGGTCATCCACTTGAGGGAAATTTGCTACTGTCCTACAAACCTCTGCACTTGGAGGCCCAACAACGTCTATAAGAAGAAGGTTGTGTAGTAGACATCAAGCTCTTTTCTGGCGCCGTTGCCGGGGAGGTGAGTGCTTGAAGGTATATCTTTAGATCTTGCAATCGAATCTTTTTGTTTCTTGTTTTAGCACTAGTTTAGTTTATAAAAGAAAATTACAAAAAAATGGAATTGAGAGTGCCTCATATGCTTCATCATTTTAATGTCTTCCGTGAAAATAAGGATTCCGATAATTGTGCCCAATTGCTAGACGAAGAATGCATTAGAATGTTTGGCACTAAATCTTTGAATGATGAGCATGATTGCAATGTTGTTCGTATGAATTCCTTGAATATCCATGATGCTAATGATATGCAAAGCCACAAGCTTGGGGATGCTATGTTTGACGAAGATGATATTTTTTGTCCCCCAAGTTTTGATGAGAAAATTTACTATGATGAAAGCATGCCTCCTATCTATGATGATTATTGTGATGGCATGTATGCTTTAAAGAATAATTATAACCATGAAACTTGTCATCTTGATCTTAATTTCCAATCACATGATAGTTATTTTGTTGAGTTTGCTCCCACTATTATTCATGAGAAGAAATTTGCTTATGTGGAGAGTAATAAAATTTATATGCTTGTAGGTCATGAAAAGAATGCTTTAGGTGCTGGTTATATTGTTGAATTCATTCATGATGCTACTAAAAATTATTATGAGGGAGGAACATATGCTTGTAGGAATTGCAATAATATCAAGTTTCCTCTCTATGTGCTTAAAGTTTTGAAGTTATGCTTGTTCTACCTTCCTATGCAAGTTGATTATTGTTCCCATAAGTTGTTTGCTCACAAAATCCCTATGCATAGGAAGTGGGTTAGACTTAAATGTGCTAGTCATATTCTTCATGATGCTCTCTTTATGTTTCAATTCTTATCTCTTCTGTGAGCATCATTGAAATCATCGTGCCTAGCTAGGGGCGTTAAACGATAGCGCTTGTTGGGAGGCAACCCAATTTTATTTTAGTTTCTTGCTTTTTGGTTCTATTTAGGAATAAATAATCCATCTAGCTTCTGTTTAGATGTGGTTTTGTGTTTTAATTAGAGTTTGTGCCAAGTAGAACCTTTGGGAGGACTTGGGTGAAGTCTTTATGATCATGCTGTAAAAAACAGAAACTTTAGTGCTCACGAGATTTGCTTCAACTTTTTACTGGAGAGTGCTATTTAGTTGATTATTTTTTCAGATGATTACTAGAAAAATTCCTCAGGTCCACCAATTTATTTTAGAATTTTTTGAGTTCCATAAGTTTGCGTTAGTTACAGATTACTACAGACTGTTCTGTTTTTGACAGATTCTGTTTTTTGTGTGTTGTTTGCTTATTTTGATGAATCTATGGCTAGTAAAATAGTTTATAAACCATAGACAAGTTGGAATACAGTAGGTTTAACACCAATATAAATAAATAATGAGTTGATTACAGTACCTTGAAGTGGTGTTTTGTTTCCTTTCGCTAACGGAGCTTACGAGTTTTCTGTTAAGTTTTGTGTTGTGAAGTTTTCAAGTTTTGGGTAAAGATTCGATGGACTATGGAATAAGGAGTGGCAAGAGCCTAAGCTTGGGGATGCCCAAGGCACCCCAAGGTAATATTCAAGGATAACCAAGCGTCTAAGCTTGGGGATGCCCCGGAAGGCATCCCCTCTTTCGTCTTCGTTCATCGGTAACTTTACTTGGAGCTATATTTTTATTCATCACATGATATGTGTTTTGCTTGGAGCGTCATTTTATTTTCTTTTGCTCTGCTTGCTGTTTGAATAAAGTACCAAGATCTGAAATTCTTAAATGTTAGAGAGTCTTCACATAGTTGCATAATTATTCGACTACTCATTGATCTTCACTTATATCTTTCGGAGTAGTTTGTTGTTTGCTCTAGTGCTTCATTTATATCCTTTTAGAACACGGTGGTGGATTTGTTTTATAAAAACTATTGATCTCTCAGGCTTCACTTATATTATTTTGAGAGTCTTAAATAGCATGGTAATGTGCTTAATCCTAATATGCTAGGTATCCAAGAATAGTAAAAACTTTCTTATGAGTGTGTTGAATACTAAGAGAAGTTTGATGCTTGATAATTGTTTTGAGATATAAAGATGGTGATATTAGAGTCATGCTAGTTGAGTAGTTGTGAATTTGAGAAATACTTGTGTTAAAGTTTGTGATTGCCGTAGCATGCACGTATGGTGAACCGTTATGTGATGAAGTCGGAGCATGATTTATTTATTGATTGTCTTCCTTATGAGTGGCGGTCGGGGACGAGCGATGGTCTTTTCCTACCAATCTATCCCCCTAGGAGCATGCGCGTAATACTTTTCTTTGATAACTTGTAGATTTTTGCAATAAGTATATGAGTTCTTTATGACTAATGTTGAGTCCATGGATTATACACACTTTTCCCATCCTTCCACCATTGCTAGCCTCTCTAATACCGCGCACTTTTCGCCGGTATCATACACCCACCATAAACCTTCCTCAAAACAGCCACCATACCTACCTATCATGGCATTTCCATAGCCATTCCGAGATATATTGCCATGCAACTTTCCACCGTTTCGTTTATTATGACACGCTCCATCATTGTCATATTGCTAGCATGATCATGTAGTTGACATTGTATTTGTGGCAAAGCCACCGTTCATAATTCTTTCATACATGTCACTCATGAGTCATTGCACATCCCAGCACACCGCCGGAGGCATTCATATAGAGTCATATCTTGTACTAAGTATCGAGTTGTAATTGTTGAGTTGTAAGAAAAATAAAAGTGTGATGATCATCATTTTTAGAGCATTGTCCCAAGTGAGGAAAGGATGATGGAGACTATGATTCCCCCACAAGTCGGGATGAGACTCCGGACGAAAAAAATAAAAAAAAGAAAAGAAAAAGAGGCCATAAAAAACAGAAAAGGCCCAAACAAAAACATGAGAGAAAAAGAGAGAAGGGGCAATGCTACTATCCTTTTACCACACTTGTGCTTCAAAGTAGTACCATGATCTTCATGATAGAGAGTCTCCTATGTTGTCACTTTCATATACTAGTGAGAATTTTTCATTATAGAACTTGGCTTGTATATTCCAATGATGGGCTTCCTCAAATTTCCCTAGGTCTTCGTGAGCAAGCGAGTTGGATGCACACCCACTTAGTTTCTTTTGTTGAGCTTTCATATACTTATAGCTCTAGTGCATCCGTTGCATGGCAATCCCTACTCACTCACATTGATATCTATTGATGGGCATCTCCATAGCCCGTTGATACGCCTAGTTGATGTGAGACTATCTTCCCCTCCTTTTGTCTTATCCACAACCATCATTCTAATTCTATTCCACATATAGTGCTATATCCATGGCTCACGCTCATGTATTGTGTGAAGATTGAAAAAGTTTTGAAAATGTTAAAGTATGAAACAATTGCTTGGCTTGTCATCGGGGTTGTGCATGATTTAAATACTTTGTGTGGTGAAGATAGAGCATAGCCAGACTATATGATTTTGTAGGGATAACTTTCTTTGGCCATGTTATTTTGAGAAGACATAATTGCTTTATTAGTATGCTTGAAGTATTATTATTTTTATGTCAATATGAACTTTTGTCTTGAATCTTTCGAATCTGAATATTCATATCACAAGTAAGAAGAATTACATTGAAATTATGCCAACTAGCATTCCACATAAAAAATTATCTTTTTTATCATTTACCTACTTGAGGACGAGCAGGAATTAAGCTTGGGGATGCTTGTTACGTCTCCAACGTATCTATAATTTTTGATTGCTCCATGCTATATTATCTACTGTTTTGGGCAATATTGGGATTTATTATCCACTTTTATATTATTTTTGGGACTAACCTATTAACCGGAGGCCCAGCCCAGATTTGCTGTTTTATGCCTATTTCAGTGTTTCGAAGAAAAGGAATATCAAACGGAGTCGAAACGGAACGAAATCAACTGGAGAAGTTATTTTTGGAAGGAAACCTACCGGATAGACTTGGACCCTACATCAGAAGATGAGGGAGGTGCTCACGAGGGCAGGGGGCGCGCCCACCCCCCTGGGGCGCGCCCCCTGCCTCGTGGCCCCCCCCTTCGGTCCACCGACGTACCTCCTGCACCCATATAGACCTACGTAACCTAAAACTTCTAGAACGGAGATTAGACCGGGAGTTCCGCCGCCGCAAGCCTCTGTAGCCACCAAAAGTCAATCGGGACCCTGTTGCGGCACCCTGCCGGAGGGGGATCCCTCACTGGTGGCCATCTTCATCATCCCGGCGCTCTCCATGACGAGGAGGGAGTAGTTCACCCTCGGGGCTGTGGGTATGTACCAGTAGCTATGTGTTTGATCTCTCTCTGTCTCGTGTTCTTGATTTGGCACGATCTTGATGTATCGCGAGCTTTGCTATTATAGTTTAATCTTATGTTCCTTCTCCCCCTCTACTCTTTTGTAATGGATTGAGTTTTCCCTTTGAAGTAATCTTATCGGATTGAGTCTTTAAAGATTTGAGAACACTTGATTTATGTCTTGCCGTGCGTATCTGTGGTGACAATGGGATATCACGTGATTCACTTGATGTATGTTTTGGTGATCAACTTGTGGGTTCCGCCCATGAAGCAATGCATAGGGGTTGGCACACGTTTTCGTCGTGATTCTCCGGTAGAAACTTTGGGGCACTCTTTGAGGTTCTTTGTGTTGTATTGAATAGATGAATCTAAGATTGTGTGATGCATATCGTATAATCATACCCACGGATACTTGAGGTGCATTGGAGTATCTAGGTGACATTAGGGTCTTGGTTGATTTGTGTCTTAAGGTGTTATTCTAGTACCAACTCTAGGGTTGTTTGTGACACTTATAAGAATAGCCCAACGGATTGATGGGAAATAATAAATTTGAGGTGGTTTCATTATTTGGTTACAGGGTTGCTTGAGAGAGACCATCTTCATCCTACGCCTCCCACGGATTGATAAACATTAGGTCATCCACTTGAGGGAAATTTGCTACTGTCCTACAAACCTCTGCACTTGGAGGCCCAACAATGTCTACAAGAAGAAGGCCCGACGAGGATTAAGGTGCGATAGGTCGATGTTCTACACTCAACCTTGCTCGCGGAGTTGGACTCATTTACTACTTTGCTTCCGCAGTATTTGTTTATTGGCTCTATGCCCTATTTTGTAATAAATGTATTGCTCCTGGATTATCGATGTAATAAAGAGATGTGTGTTATTTATGTTATTTCATCGAGTACTGTGTGTGCTAGCAAGTCGATCCAGGGACTAGCACGGTAAGCACAGAGACTTCGACTCTTACCGAGTCAGGTCGCTACAAGATGGTATCAGAGCACAGGTTGACTGTAGGACGCGACCCCTAGAAAATGGAAAAGCCATAGGATAAAAACTTTATTTTTCACTTTCCCTATATATCCTTTGGTCTCGTACCTTCTTTACTTCAGTACTAATTTCTTCCCTCTTTCAAAATGTAGATGTCGTCCGCCATTGTCGAGTTGGAGCAGCCCGATGAGACCATGCCCTTTGGACGGCAGCTGGTGAAGATCGTGAAGCACCTGAAGATTGGGCTTCCCACCTTTACTGGAACCTTCACCGCCACCTTGCCCGAGGAGACACGTTGGAGGATCGATGCCCATATCCCCGGACGCATCCTCGGAAACCGCACCAAGCCCATTGATTTCCATGTGGATACTGCAACATGGGGCTTGGGCAGGGGCATCGCTGCTCACATTGCTCTCGGACGCATTCGGGAGGAGTATGACGAAGACCTCAAGAGGACCTCCTTCGTGATGTACGGACGCCGCGACGCAAGTGGAGATGTGGTGCGTACCCTGGAGGACGAGACGATAGCATCCCATATCCAGGACATGGAGGATCACATTCGTATGATGGAGCTGGAGTTGTCTGACAACATGATCGTCATCAAGAACCTCATGACCCGCAAGGCCGATCTCGAGGAGGAACTCCAGGACGCTCGCATCGAGCATGAGGGAGAGCTGGACGCACTGCAGGAGAAGATCGGCGACCTGAAGCTTGAGCTTGAGGAGGCCGAGGAGAAGCTGGATGAGGGAGAAAACATCCAGGAGGATCACTCTTATGGAGATTACATCAGCCAGGACAAGGACCAGGATGATGAGCTTGGAGATGACGACACAGACAGTGATGCAAGGACACCTGATGTCAACATGGTTGACTGGTCCTCATCCAATGAGAGTTAGATTTTATACCACCATGAGAGTTAGAAATTCGATTTCGTTATCCGATTAGTTTTATCTCATTTGTGAGACCTTGTCAAATCTTGTGACATGGCTTACCTTAGGTTTGATTGTTCTTGTGGACCTCTTGATTGAAATTGAATTGGAGTGATTTGAAGTTTTATTGCTATCATGTGCATATGGGTAGTGTGATTTTACTCACTAGGCCTTATTCTATTCTAACTTCTCATCCACTCTAAACCCATCAGATGCCTCCAAGACGTGACCCCGGGTTCAACTTTCCGCCGGAGCTCACGCAATTGATCCAACAGCAGAATGCTCTTATGCAGATGCTCATTCAGAACCAGAACCAGAACCAGAACGACCACAACAACAACCCACCACCACCACCCACTGTGAGCCACCACCCCACCCTCGTCCATTCGATCTACCATGGACGGCCCAGATTAGATTAGGTTCGGTTTTTTTTGCAAAGAGGTACGCGGTTAACCGCGGTTCCCTTAGACCGTGCGGTTTATTTAAACCGAGCGTCGGTTTTTCTTTAGTTAGCCGCCGCCACTGTTTTTCTTATTTAGCGGCCGTTCGCCGTATAACCTCCGCAGCGGACGCTGCTCGGCCAGCCACGAGCCGCCACGTGGCCAGGGACTTGGTTGCGATAGTTTTCTTCACTGTTTAGTCCCTTTTATCACAGATTAGTCCCCGAGCTTAGATTAGCCATAACTTTTTAACTGTAGATCCAAACTCGATGAAACCAGCGGCAAATTCTTCGTAGTGTTTAGATCTATCGAGTGGTATCCTTTTTGCAAACTTTTGTCAGATTCAAATTTGAATTTATTCAGATTTGAATTTGAACTTCAAATGGCCCTATCTCCCAAACCGTAGCTCCGATTAAGTTGATTCTTTTTGCACTTTGCCACCGTAGACAAACCCTATCACCTGGACCTTTGTCACAATAATTTTCACACACTAGAATCTGCCCATTAATATTTTTACTAGTTGTTTGACACGAAAAATAATAAAAACAACGATGGTTGTCGTGTTATTATCTCTCTACGCGCCAGGGGAAATAAACATGCGGGCGTGCCAGTGTACTAAGTACACAAATAAAATTAGGGAAACTTGTATTTTATTAATCTCTCATCGGAGAAACAAATTACATGATCCCTTTACATAAGCGCTCCGTGGCTTGCTAGCGCGGCCGATATGACTTGGGTGATGTGAGGTTCTGGTTCACAGGGCCTCGGAAAGCTCCCGCTTAATTACGTCCGCGAGTCAAGCTCATGAACCACCTCCGATTAAGCTGCTGCAATGGTCATCGTCTTCTGGTCTCGTCTTCTCCGTGAGGTTGGTGTAGATGGTGATGAAGTGGAAGGGGAGAGCGATATGCCCATCGCCCCGGCTATGCTTAGCCATTCCCCTCCGCCGTGTCGATGTCCGATGATGAAGATGTGGGCGGCCTTCGCCTCGTCGGTGCCCGGCCTAGTGATGTCCGCCTTGTCGGTGTCGGACTGGATGACTTGACATTGCCTCGTCGGCATATCAAGTAGTGGTTTGCTTCATCGGATAAAGACTTGTCGGTGGAGTATAGCTTCGCCTCGCCGGCGTTAGGACAATGTTGATGATGTGCATCGGTGTGGGTGTTGGAGTAGACTTGGGCAGTATCGCCCACTCAATAAGCGTGTCGGTGTAGCCAGCAGCCTTGTCGAGCCGAGAGTCAGTGTGAACGAAGCCAAACGATGGGTCGTGTCCGCAACAATGTAGACGACGCCCGCCTTGCACGGGCTCTACGGTGGTGGCGATGTACATGGATCGTCACCTTGGCCAAGCTCCGCATCGGCGAAGGCGTGGACGACGCCCCTCTTTGAGGCGCTCGATGTCGGCGGAGGTGTAGATGGCACCCCGCCGACACGTTGTTGTTAATAGTGAAGGGCGCGCCAGGGCTGCGCACGAATGGTAGTCCAACCACGTCGTCGCCGAGTAGTGAGTCCGGCATGAAGGAATCGCCAGGGTCTACGCACGAAGGGCAACCCCGACGTTGTCGTCTTCAAGGCAGGCCGACATGTGAGTGTGGCCGACGGAGAGTGCTCCCGGGTTGCGCAGCCGTGGCACGTCGTCAGTCTGCCGCAAAGGGTGCACCGGGGAGAGTGCACCAGGGGCTGCATGGCCCCGACATGTTGTCATCGTCATCACGGGAGTCGCTGGTGGAGAGTGCACCGGGGGCTACAAGGCCCCGACGCGTCATCGTTGTCCTTGCCGGAGTCGCCGGTGGAGAGTGCATCGGTGGCGACATGGCCCTGGCGTGTCATCGCCGTCCTCGCGGGTGTCGCCGATGGAGAGTGCACCGGGTTCTAGACGGCCCCGGCGTTATCATTGTCAGCCTCGCGGGAGTCGCTGATGGAGAATGCACCAGGGGGCTACTAGGGCCCGGAGCGTCATCATCCTCCTCACGGGAGTTGCCGATGATGGGTCCGGCGTGAAGGGTCGACATAGGCTGCACATGAGAGGCAACCCCGGCATCGTAGTCGCCGGTGGTGAGTCCGGCATGAAGGAATCACCGGGGGTTGCACACAAGAGGCAACCCGGGCTTCGTCATCTCCAAGGCCGACGGACGCGTCGTTGCCGATGATGGGTCCGACATGTAGAGATCGCCGGGGGCTGCGCAGGAGAGGCAACCCCGGTGCCGTCGTCTTCAAAGCATCAAGAGCCGACGGCGGCAACCGGCTTCATCTCCGGCCGTGCGGTCGCAGCTCTTGCCGCCATCATCGGATGTAGAGAGAGAAGAGGGAAGGGAGATCAAACTTGGTTCTCACCTTGGATGGTCGGCACGACGTCAATCTCGCCGCACAGCTTCATGCGTTCCTGATGCGTTGCCTACTCGTCTTTCCTTCTCGGTCGCCTGCACGAGAAGGAAGCCAAGCCCTGGCGTTCTCCTCCGGGATGCTTGCCACCCGCGTGCATGATGGATGGATGGGTGCATGAGTTCTCATCACCCATTAGCCGATCCGCCACGCGAGCGTGATGAGGGGGTGTGTCCCTGAGCTGCGCACCAGCAGCCTGGCCGGTGGTGCATCCCATCTCCGCTGGCAGTTTTCCGGCACATCGTCGCCGGTGAAGAGTCTGGCATGAAGGAATGTTAGACTAAGTATATGTTGATATACGTGTTGTAACATAACTTGTACAGGTTCCCTCTTATAAATATATGACAGCCGTACCCACCAAGGGTATCGAGCATTGTTGCAAACCCTATCACGTCTAACATGGTATCAGGCGACGCGTTCGATCCGCGTCACGCTTCCGCCTCTGCATCTGCCGCGCCGGTTCCCGCCGCCGCGCCGTCTCTCTCCGCCCTGGCCATGGAGTCGCCGTTCCTTGCGTCTTCCCCGCTCGCCTGGGCGCGATCTGCTCCCGCGGGATCTCATCCTCCCGCGCCTCGCTCCTCGTCTGGGATGCCGCCGCCGCCGCCTCCTGCCGCACCGATCGAGGCCGATCCGATCTCGATGCGGGCGATACGATCCGATCACGGCGCGCCTCCGCCCCCGGCCTCCTACGACGCCTCCGGGCAGGCGGCCTACGGTGGCCCCTCGGCTCCGGCTCATCACCGCGACGCACCCGCAGCGTCGGGGCCCTATGGCGCCTACCAGATGCCGTACGGGGGTCCGTACCCCCCGTCCTACGTCGTGCCCTCGGCCGCGTCCTACGTCGCGCCCTCGGCCGCGGCATACGCGCCGTATGCGGGTGCTGCCCCGACTCATCACGCGCCCGCCCCAACCTACGGCGCCCCAACTCCTCGCGCGGCGGCCCCAACGTACGACGCCGCCCCTGCTCTTCCGTATGGTGCACACCCGTCGGCGGCTTACGGTCATCGTCATCAACCATCGACCGATGCGCTCGTCCCGTACAGTGCTGTCTCACCGCCTAACCCGCCGTCCTCTGCGCCGATGATTGAACCAGGGCCGTTTCACTTCGCTCATCTAGTGACGGTGAAACTTTCTGCTGATAATTATCTCCTGTGGCGTGCCCAAGTATTGCCGCTGATGCAGAGCCACTACCTTGAGGGGTATGTTGATGGCTCTCTGCCGTGTCCTCCGGCTAGGGTTCCGGCACCTTCGCCCCATGGTGGCTCTGTCATGGTCCCCAATCCTGCTCATCGTCGATGGACTGCTCAAGATCAGGCCATCCTAGGTGCTATTCAGTCTTCGCTCACTCCGTCCGTGGCTGGTATGGTGGTTTTTGCTGCTGCATCGAGGGATGCATGGACCACGCTTGACTCCAGTTTCTCCTCACAGTCCTTGGCACGATCATCTGCTATTCGCAACCAGCTGGGTGAGGTCAAGAAGAATGATCTCTCTGTCACGGCCTTCTTCAACAAAGTAAAAGGTTTGGCCGATACACTATCCTCCATTGGGAAGCCACTCCGTGATGAGGAGTTTACTTCATTCATTCTCAATGGACTTGACGAGGACTATGACTCTCTGGTGGAAAACATCAATGGACGCGACACTCCGATGCCACCTCGTGATCTCTATGCCCGCCTCCTTAACACGGAGCAGCGGCTTGCTGCTCGCCGCTCTGTCGGAGTCTACACGGAGGGCCCCTCTGCGAATGCTACTCTTCGCGGAGGTGCCCGTGGTGCCAAGCAGAAGCCGCCGACTCCCACGGCCGCCCAGCCCCGTCCATCCGCCCCGGCTCCTCCATCGGCCGGCCGGAAGCGCCTTCACTGTGAGGCGTGTGGAGGAGGCATCGCGTGCCAGCTTTGCGGCATCGAGGGACACTTGGCGTCCAGGTGTCATCGTCGCTTTAAACGCGATTTCCTTGGCATCGGGAACAACGGGAAGGGCAACGAGAAGCAAGCTTCTCTCGCTACAAAGGAGTCCGGGTTCACTCCATCGTACTCCGTGGATCCTGCCTGGTACATGGACACAGGCGCCACGGACCATTTGACGAGCCAGCTTGACAAGCTGGACACTCGCCAGGCCTACACCGGTCATGATCAGGTCCGCACTGCAAATGGATCAGGTATGCCCATCTCACATGTTGGTCAGGCATCTCTTCTTTCCCGTACCACTAAAACCTTGCGTCTCCTTGATGTTCTACGTGTTCCTTCTGTCACACGTAGCTTACTCTCGGTTCCTAAATTAACTCGTGACAACAATGTGTTCGTTGAGTTTCACCCTTTCCTTTTTTTTATTAAGGACCGGGACACGAGGGACATTCTTCTTAGTGGTCGAGCTCGCGACGGATTATATGCACTTGACGTACCACGAACGCTTGGCGTGCCACGCGTGTCTCAAGCTTTCAGTGGCGTTCGGGTGTCATCGTCGCAGTGGCATTCTCGCCTTGGCCACCCTGCTACTCCCATTGTGCGCCATGTGCTTCATCGTCATCGTCTTCCCGTTGAGTCCAGTAATAAGGAATTTTTAGTGTGTGATGCCTGTCAGCAAGGCAAGAGTCATCAGTTGCCTTTTTCCGTATCAAATCGTGTTGTCAAAGCTCCTCTTGAACTTGTGTTTTCCGATGTGTGGGGCTATACCCAAACTTCTGTTAGTGGGCACAACTATTATGTCAGTTTCATAGATGCTTTCAGTCGTTTTACTTGGATCTATCTTATTAAGCGCAAATCTGATGTGTTTCATGTTTTCATGCAATTTCAAGCACATGTTGAGCGATTACTCAAGCACAAAATTATACATGTTCAGTCTGATTGGGGGGGTGAATACCGTAATCTTAACACCTTCTTTCAGAAGCTTGGTATTTCACACCATGTGTCTTGTCCTCATACACATCAGCAGAACGGTGCAGCTGAGCGTAAGCACCGTCATATCGTTGAAACTGGTCTAACACTTCTTGCACATGCCTCTGTTCCGTTTCGGTTTTGGAGTGATGCTTTTGTTACTGCCTGTTTTTTGATAAACAGGATTCCCACACGACTTCTTCATATGAAGTCTCCTCTAGAGGTATTGCTTCATGAAACTCCAGATTAATCCTTCCTCAAAGTGTTCGGTTGTGCATGCTGGCCACATCTTCGCCCGTACAACAAACATAAACTTCAGTTTCGGTCGAAAAAATGTGTGTTCCTTGGGTACAGTCCACTCCACAAAGGTTACAAATGTCTCCACATTCCATCAAACCGTGTCTACATTTCTCGTGATGTTGTGTTCGATGAAACTGTTTTTCCCTTTTCCACGCACACATCGCCCACTGACACTCCTGTCGCTGAGTTACACTCGTTTCCAGTCTTGCCTGATCAATTTGTGGATGCTGCGTATTCTCCTTTGTTGTTGCCTAATCACGGTGCAGGGACTGGACGAGGCGCTCGACTAAAGCTTCTTGATGATGACGATGCGACATCGCCACCAACTGTTGCGACGCCGGCTGTTCCTCCGATGGCTGCTCCTGACGTCGATCTCGAGTGCATGCCGCATGCACGTGGATCTGCTGGCCTGCCTGCGCCTGGGCTGGCCAAACCCGCTGGCTCGTCGCCTGGGTCGGCCGCCTCCGCGGCCTCGTCACCTGGGCCGGCCACCCCGGTGGCCTCTTCGCCTGGGCCAGCCACCCCGGTGGTCTCCTCGCCTGGGCCGGCCACTCCCGTGGCCCTCTCGCCTGGGCCCTCTTCGCCTGGGCCGGTGGCCTCCCAGTCGCCTGGGTCGGCTGAACCCGCAGCTCGCTCGCCCGGGCTGGCGGCCCCGTCGGGTGACGACGAGGCGTGCATGTCCCATGCACGTGGGACTGCTGGAGCGTCTGCGTCGCCGTGTGTCCCTGATTCGCCTGATCGGTCGTCGTCAACCACGCCGGACCAATCTTCGTCGCCCCTTCCTGTAGTCCGGCGTCCACATACTCGCAGCAAGAGCGGCATTTTTCAGCCGAAGAAATACACAGACGGGACTGTCGCATGGCTTGCGGCCTGTGTGGCACACGCTGAAGCTGATCCTATGACTGAACCGCGGCATTTTCAGGCAGCGCTTTGCATTCCACACTGGCGTACTGCGATGGAGCAGGAAATTCAGGCTCTTCAGAAAAACAACACTTGGCGTCTGGTTCCACCGCCGCTCAGTGTCAATGTCATTGACTCCAAGTGGGTTTTCAAAGTAAAGAAAAATGCTGATGGCTCCATTGAGAGGTACAAGGCACGTCTGGTTGCAAAGGGATTCAAACAAAGGTATGGCATTGATTATGAAGACACATTCAGTCCTGTTATTAAACCAACCACCATCCGTGTTCTTCTTTCCTTGGCTGTTACTCGAGGATGGTCGCTTCGACAACTTGACGTTCAGAATGCTTTTCTCCACGGAGTCCTGGAAGAGGAGGTTTACATGCGTCAGCCGCCTGGGTTTGTTGATCCTGATAAGCCGCATCACTTGTGTCGCCTTGACAAGGCTCTTTATGGTCTCAAGCAGGCCCCTCGTGCGTGGCATGCGCGTCTTGGAGCTGCTCTTCGTGCGCATGGTTTTATGCCTTCTACAGCGGATACATCTCTGTTTATTCTTCAGCGACCAAAGGTGACTATGTACATTCTGGTTTACGTTGATGATATCATTCTTGTCAGTTCATCCGCTGCTGCTACGAGTCGGCTTGTGTCCTCTCTCAGTGCTGAGTTTGCCATTAAAGATCTTGGGAGGCTCCATTACTTTCTGGGACTGGAGGTATTTCACTCTGATGGTGGTCTGACCCTTACTCAGAGGAAGTACTCTCAGGATCTTCTACGTCGTGCTGGTATGTTGCAATGCAAGACCGCCACGACTCCTATGTCTGCCACCGACAAGTTAACGGCTTTTGATGGTGACTTGCTTTCTTCTGAGGATGCCACGGAGTATCGCAGTATTGTGGGAGGGCTGCAGTACTTGCTCGTAACTCGACCAGACATATCCTTTGCTGTTAACCGTGTGTGTCAGTACCTTCATGCACCACGCGATCCTCACTGGTCTGCTGTTAAGCGCATCTTGCGTTATGTTCGACACACTGGTTCGTATGGTCTTCATCTCCAGCCTGCGCGTTCTGGACTGATTTCAGCTTTTTCTGATGCCGATTGGGCTGGTAGTCCTGATGATCGGCGATCCACGGGGGGACATGCTGTGTTCTTTGGTCCTAACTTGATCGCCTGGCAAGCTCGCAAGCAAGCTACGGTGTCTCGCAGTAGTACCGAAGCTGAGTACAGAGCTGTTGCTAATGCCACAGCTGAAATTATATGGGTGCAGTCATTGCTTCGAGAGTTGAAGGTCTCCCCAAGCCAGCCGCCCGTCCTTTGGTGTGATAACATTGGTGCCACATATCTTTCATCCAATCCAGTATTCCATGCCAGGACAAAGCACATTGAAGTTGACTACCACTTTGTGAGGGAACGAGTTGCTCAGAAGCTCCTTCAGATTAAGTTTGTCTCTTCGAAGGATCAGCTTGCTGATATTTTTACTAAACCCTTGCCCTTGCCTTCTTTTGAAGGATGTCGTAGCAATCTTAACCTCCTGAGTGTTTCAGGACATAGTTAAGATTGAGGGAGGGTGTTAGACTAAGTATATGTTGATATACGTGTTGTAACATAACTTGTACAGGTTCCCTCTTATAAATATATGACAGCCGTACCCACCAAAGGTATCGAGCATTGTTGCAAACCCTATCACGTCTAACAAGGAACCACCCGGGTTGCACATGAGCGGCAACCCTGGCGTATGCGTGTGTGTATCACGGCCTGCGTACAAGAAGAGTAGATACATGTATATGTTGACCTCAAACGACTGGGCATGCTCCTTCACGCGGGCTCCGCCACGTCATAGCGGCAGCCGTCAACTCGCTGCCCTGCGCCCTCCTCGGCACGCGTGCAGCCGAGAGCGCCCGTGTGTGTTGCCCGTCGAGAGCGCCGCCGCAACGGACGCGTTCTTCCTCTCTGCGTGGGTTCCCTCCAGGTCCACTCGACGCTGCCCTCGGCGCCTCCCCTGCAGGCCGCGTCCCTCCAGCCGGGTGAGTCCTCCTTACCGCCGAGCGCCCGGCGTGGTTGGACTGTCGAGTTTTGCCGTATCGGGTGTGTACGTACGCATGAACGACCCATGCATACGCCACCTGCAATTTAACAAACATAAGATCCTTCATACCTTGGCGTTGCATAGCCAAATCCTTCTCCTTGGTGTGCGTTGTCGCCGTCGGCGTGTCCTCAAAAGAACACCGTTTCTGGACTGTTGGACGTCGGTCCGGCGCCAGGGGTAAGGCACGCGCGCCGTTGCCTCCTGGGTGCGGGCATGCCGTGTGAGTTGCCCGGCGAGAGCGTATCTCTCCGATGTTGCCGTCGTGGGCACCTCCTCATGGGTGCCGTGCTCGCCCGGTCCTCGACGCCAACGACGTGCGCGCCGCCGCCGGCGTGTCGTTGCCTAAGCCTGGATGCACACGTTCTCCATCTTCTAGACGCTGCCACCATGGCGCGTCGCCTCCTGGCTGGGCTCCTCGTCGACGCGGCCGCATGGGCGCGTCTCCTCCTCCTGCCCCCCCTTTGATGGATGGATGTGGTGGTATTTATAGGCAGACGGAAAGAGCTGAGGGCGCTCGCGGTGTTGGCCGTTCGACCGGCCCGATCTTCCCGTTCAAGGAAAACGTTCCTGTTATCCTATATGAGCTCCGTGGTGTTTATCTCTTCTGATCATCTTGGCGTACACGCCGGTCTACGAGCGAAACACACGTATTTGAGTACGCGCCTCCTTGCCGGCCGGTATGCGGGTATTCGGGTACGTATTTGTACACCAACATACCAATCACACTCGCGTTGGCCGCAAAGTCTTGCGCCAAGCCTGTCACGTGCATATGCCATGCTAATGCACACAAGTGCTAGTACGTGGGACGCTTTGCCATTGATCTTGTACGTGCCCCAGCCATGCATAGTCCATGCAGTTCAATTGCACCCCTACATAAACATACATAGCAACTTGGGCTAGCCAGTAATATACTGCTGATTAGTCAGCCGGCTGCTAACACATTTTCAAGTAATGTATTTGTTTAATTGAGCCGGTGTGAGCATAGCACCGTATATATGTGTGGGCATCTTTGGAACGCACGCACATGTCTATGGACAGTTCCTTGCTCCACACAAATTCATATAGGCTCCTCCTCAAGTTATGAGGAAAGGGAGAAAAAGATTTTGGTACAAATTATCATCAAACAACTTTTTTATTACGTACAAAATGTAGTACAAAATCTCATCGAACACTAGTATGCATAGTATGCACTATAGTTCACAGCACTTTTGAACCATGTGCCTATGTTGTTTTGCACCTAGAATATTTTCATGCTAGTTAAGTGTGATGTTTGTTCATTTGGTTTTTCCGAGACTTTTGCTTTGCTTGTTCTTCTTGGTTCTCTGAAATGTTTGCTTATGTTTGTTTATCTTCTTTGCGGTAGATTGCCCGGAGTGCGAAGCAGAATATTATCAGTCTTTAGAATTCAACCAGCAGTACCAAGGCAAGTTGCATCTTGATCATGTTTCATTACCTATGTTTTTATTATGCACGTAGTTCTTTGCGGTAGGACTGCATGGTAGGAATTGATGCCGCATGACTATGCTTTTCACCCAGTAGTTCATTGAGGTAGGTCTGAACCTTATAACATTGTCGCCATCGTTTTACATTATGTTGCTTCGCTAAGTAGACGTGGATTGGGGAGTGATCATTGTAAAGTATGAGTGACAATGTAGTAAATAGGACCTAAGATAATTAATGAACTACCTGGGCGGAAACTTGTTGGAATGGTGGCGAAGTACAGTGGGGCACGCATGGGAAATCCATGGTGGTGCACCACTAGTGGACCGTCCGCTCAGGCTCAAAGAGATCAATTGTATTCTCATGTCTAGAAGCTTACGTGTGCAGCCACAAGCCAATATGGGCTCTGGCTTAGTTGAGTAGTTAGTGTGACCCCTTCCGGGATGGGCTAGCAGATGTAGAATGATGTAGGTGTACCGGCCTATCCGTGGGTTAAGGGGGAACATTTTCGAAAAACTATGTCTCGATCTTCCGATCATGGAGGTGGTCGAGTCTTGTGGGGAAAAGTGCGCAACCTCTGCAGAGTGTCAACCTAATCGATTAGCCGTGTCCCCGGTTATGGACATCTTGAGCATCTAGTAGTGAAAATGCCGGGAGATCTCCTCACCTTTAATTAAACAGTTGGGATTTAAATGAAACTTGGGAACGGATGGAGTTGGGTTTGCCAACTCATCCTATGCAAATGTGTAGTAGTAGAATAACATCTTTTCTAATAGGGAAAAACTAGCTTTATGCAAAAAACTAAACTTAAAGCTTTCCACAGCCAAATTGCATGTACAAATAGGTTCATTATTTTTATAATGTGACTTGCCAGTACATTCAATGTACTGACCTACACGGCTGCAACGTCTTATGTTGCAGGAATTTCTACGACGGGTAAGAGTTACGTTGTAGGGTTACGGTCTACACTCAACTTGCTGTTGGTGTTGGTGGGACTCCACACCCTTCGATTGTTTCTGCTGAGACTTATGAGGTATATATCAATTTTACGTTATTTATACATGTGATTGCACTTTGATATATACATTGAAGTATTGTGTGTGCCAGCATACCGATCCAGGGATGGCATAGATACACAGAGGCTTGACCATTTGAGTTCGGGTCGCTACATATGGCCCCCGGGTCTATTCTCACACTAGTAGAAAAAGGGTCAAACGTGAAGCACATTAGTGCCGGTTTGCATTACAGCCGGCACTAATGTGTATATTAGTGCCGGTTCGTGGCAGCGATCAATAGTACCGGTTCGTGGCGAACCTGTAGTACCGGTTCGTACCACGAACCGGTACTAAAGAGGCTGTGTCAGCCTGCGGTCAGGCTATGGCCCCACCATCACCATTTAGTGCCGGTTCGAACCACGAACCGGTACTAATGACGTTGTGGCAGGCTGTTTTTAGTCCCACCTCGCTCCCCTAACAAGCCTTTTACCACCTTAAATATGTTACTTCTCAAACTATCACAAGCAGTTGGTCTTCATTGAACTCTATGTGTAGGATCTGTGGCTGCAATAGGAGTCTTCGCCGGTTCTTAAATCGGTGGAAGATTCCTATTGACGATGTAGATTCTATACAAAAAGATCATTGATGATCAATGTATTTTTTATATGTACTGGATTCCTATTGACGATGTAGATTCTATACAAAAAGATCATTGATGCTCAATGTATTTTTTATATGTACTTCTCTGTAGCAGTAGCGCGTTTTGGCTGAAAGGCGGTACTGACCAATGTATTTTTTCTCCGTTCAGATGCACAATTTAAATATGTCAATTTGGACATGTTATTTTTAAAACTATCACAAGCAGGAAGAGGAAGAGGAAGAAGAAGAAGAAGAGGAAGAGAAAGAAGAAGAAGAGGAAGAAGAAGAAGAAGAGGAAGCAGAAGAAGAAGAAGAAGAAGAAGAAGAAGAAGAAGAAGAAGAAGCGTTCAGTATGCACCATTCAAAGCGACGCCATCAACTTTCAACCATTTCTGCCTTCATTTTCTATTTTTCATGCATTCAATGATTTTCATGCATTCCTATTGACGATGTAGATTCTATACAAAAAGATCATTGATGCTCAATGTATTTTTTATATGTACTTCTCTGTAGCAGTAGCGCGTTTTGGCTGAAAGGCGGTACTGACCAATGTATTTTTTCTCTGTTCAGATGCACAATTTAAATATGTCAATTTGGACATGTTATTTTTAAAACTATCACAAGCAGGAAGAGGAAGAGGAAGAAGAAGAAGAAGAGGAAGAGGAAGAAGAAGAAGAGGAAGAAGAAGAAGAAGAGGAAGAAGAAGAAGAAGAAGAAGAAGAAGAAAAAGAAGAATAAGAAGAAGAAGAAGAAGAAGAAGAAGAAGAAGAAGAAGAAGAAGCGTTCAGTATGCACCATTCAAAGCGACGCCATCAACTTTCAACCATTTCTGCCTTCATTTGCTATTTTTCATGCATTCAATGATTTTCATGCATTCCTATTGACGATGTAGATTCTATACAAAAAGATCATTGATGCTCAATGTATTTTTTATATGTACTTCTCTATAGCAGTAGCGCGTTTTGGCTGAAAGGCGGTACTGACCAATGTATTTTTTCTCCGTTCAGATGCACAATTTAAATATGTCAATTTGGACATGTTATTTTTAAAACTATCACAAGCAGGAAGAGGAAGAGGAAGAAGAAGAGGAAGAGGAAGAAGAAGAAGAAGAGGAAGAGGAAGAAGAAGAAGAAGAGGAAGAGGAGGAGGAAGAAGAAGAAGAAGAAGAAGAAGAAGAAGAAGAAGAAGAAGAAGAAGAAGAAGCGTTCAGTATGCACCATTCAAAGCGACGCCATCAACTTTCAACCATTTCTGCCTTCATTTGCTATTTTTCATGCATTCAATGATTTATTTTGAGAACTAAATGACCTGGAAATTGAAAAGCACTACAAACTGAACAATCTCTTTCGAAGTAGTCAGGTTTCTGACGAAATTAAACTCATCTGTTACAAAGGCATTTTATTTTTTTAAACTTATTACAACACCAGAATTTCTTTTTTTAAAACTTTGGTTATAACTCCAGACTTTGACCATCAAGTTTTGCAGAAAAGAAAAAATAGCAGAAAAGAAAAAAAATATATAAAAAACTACTCAGAAAAATTATATTTGCTATTTTTCAATCGTTCACAAAATGACCGTGAAACTGAAAGTCACTACAAAATGAACTCTGAAAATGTTGAATTTTGGCAAACTAGATGAAAAACTACTCACAAATAAATATAACAGAAAAGAAAAAACTATACAAAAAACTATGAAGAAATAAATAGAAGAAACAGAAAAGAAAAAAATATAAAAAAAATTGGGGCACTGCCCTGTGGGCCTGCTACGCCACAGGCGTGCAATTACAGGCCCTAAAGGCCCAGCAGACTCACAGGGCAGCGCGCAGAAATTAGGCCCACAAGCCTGCTATATAGAGGAGTTCAAAGAGGCAGCCGCGACTGGGCTTATAAACCAGTGCGGCTGCCCTTCGCCCGGCGAGGTGGGACTAAACTTTGCGAACTGCGGGGTGGCAGCGCGAGGCCTTTAGTACCGGTTGGTGGCTCCAACCGGTACTAAAGATCACCCTTTAGTACCGGTTGGAGCCACCAACCGGTACTAAAGGCCTGCTCTTCCCGCCTCTTGGCCTGGCCAAAGTTGGCCTTTAGTACCGGTTGGTGGCTCCAACCGGTACTAAAGGCCCATCCTATATATATAGCACTTACGAAAATTTCAGTTACATCTCCCCATTTCGTCTCCAACCTCTCGCGACATCGCCGCGCGCCGCTCGATCCCGTCGTCGCCGCCCGTCGCCCGTCGTCCGTCATCGTCGTCGCTGTCCCCGCCGCCGCCCGTCATCGTCGTCGTCTCGCGCCGCCGCTCCAAATGCCGCCGCCGTCCGTCGTCGTCGCCGCGGTCCCGTACGTCTCTCGCACCCGCGTGCCGGCGCCCCCGCCCCGTACGCCGCCACCCCCGCACCGTACGCCGGCGCTCCCGCTCGTACGTACGGGGAGGCGGCGTACGGGGCGGCGTACACACACATACACACATACACATACATATACACACACATACACACACTACACACATACACACACACACACATTTTTTTTACTTATTTTCTGTTTTCTGTTTTCTGTTTTTTAGAAAATTTAATTATATATTAATTAGCTAGGTATGTGAGATTTGAACTAGTTGAATAATTAATATAACTAGTTTATTTTTAGTAAGAAAATTGTCGAACTAGTTTATTTATTTAGGTATATGAGATTTGAACTAGTTGAATAATTAATATAACTAGTTTATTTGTAGTTTGTTAATGAGTTTTTTTGTTTATTTAATTTTTTATATATTTTGAGTTTATATAAATTATTCTATTTTGAGTAAGTACTACATTATTCTATTTATAGTAAGTGCTTAGTAGTTGAACTAGTTGAAGTAGTTTATTTTTAGCAAGAAAATTAATAGAACTAGTTTCTTTTTTAGTCAAATTGGAGAGCACTATATGCAAGGCATATGCATATGATTAGTTGAATAATAATGATCTAATTTAATCGTTGAATTATGAACGTATAGGAAATGTCATCATCGGACGACGAAAGTCTCCCGGGGTGCGACTGGTGCCACGACGATCAAGGTGAGTGCGACAGGCCTCACCTGGACGATGGTCGGCGATTCAGCATTAAGCTCGAGGAGACTTTCGAAGTTGAAACGGTAATTTTCATCTTTTACAATTCGAGTATAGTTTTTTTTCATAATTAAGCATGACTTCAACTATTTCAACGTGTAATTTTCATCTTTTACAATTCAAGTATAGTTGATCCCATGCCATGCAAGACGCTATGTCTTGGAGAGGATGGATTTTGAAGACCATGAAAATTTTGAAACGAAGAAAATTCACCTAAGGACCCATCATGATGTGGATTTTGAAGTAACGTTGTATAATGCTGAGAGCGTAACCATTTTTGGTTGAGAAATTGGGAAGCATTTTGCAAATTGTATGGTTTTGATGAGGGTATGCTTGTCACCATGGATCTTGGTGATCCTGAAATCGAGCAAGACAATATGGACATTTGGGTCCTTGTTGATACTCCTCCAGTTCTACCGCTATGTGAGTTTCTCAAACATAGTTAATTATCTATAGAACTTATATTGTTCATTTCAAAATAGTTGACAGCTTATTTCCATTGACAGCTTATTTTGAAGTATCAAAGAATGTGCAGAATATGGTAGATAGAACTTACTACACCGATGGCTCTGAGTTAACTTACAAGGAGAAAACTCATCTGGTTGGATTTTGTAATGATATTGAGAATTACAATATCTACAATCGAACTCCTCAACATTATGGTCAATACGTGCCACTAGTGCATGTGTTGAACTACGGTAACTACCATGGAGATACCCTGGTAAGTTTTTTTTACTATTACGACATCCGTGCATCTTTTTGCGTACTTCTAAAACTAGTACATCATTGCTAATTACGAAGTTATTACTATGTTTTTCAACAGCTTATCCCAGAGAATTGTGTGCCTCATTTGATGTATCAGAATGGCGGCAGCGTTCGTGTTTTGAACATATATCCAGGTCATCCTACGAATCTCAACTGTCCATACCGGATTTCTAAAAGAAGTGGAGACATGACAATCAAAGGATGGAAAAAATGTATGGACAGTCGTAAGGAGCTTCTTGGAAGCAAAAGGAAGCGAGGCGCAAGAATTGGAGACAGGATGATCTCCATTCTTCATAATGGAGAGTCAGGGTCTATATTGTTTTATGCTATTTTACCTTAAGTGTGTTTAGGTCCGATCCTACCTGATACTGATGATCATGTGCTAAGAACAATTATGTAGGATTGGGTTCGATGACTATGAGGATGATGATCGTATGACTTATTATTAATAACGAGTAGAAGTTGTATGATGATGCTTGATTAATTAGCTAGTAGGACTTGTTATTATATATGATGATGTATGATGCGAGCATGCATGAGTTATTATATATATATCTGCGGGTGAAACGAAAAAGAATTAAAATGGAAAACACAAAATTAAATGAAAAAGAAATCATAAAACCACCCCCCCCCCCAAACATTTTAGTACCGGTTGGTGTTACCAACCGGTACTAAAGGGCTCCCGGCCCCTGGAGCTGGCTCGTGCCACGTGGTGGCCCTTTAGCACCGGTTCGTGCTGAACCGGTACTAAAGGGGGGGGGGCCTTTAGTGCCCACACTTTAGTGTCGGTTCCTAAACCGGCACTAAAGGGCCTTATGAACCGGTGCTATTGCCCGGTTCTGCACTAGTGTCATCATATCAATCTCCATCACTTTAATCTTGCTTTGCTTTTTTACTTTGTCTTTTACTTTTCACTTTGCATCTCTATATCAAAAATACAAAAATATTATCTATCATCTCTATCTGATCTCACTCCCGTAAGTGACCGTGAAGGGATTGACAACCCCTAATCGCGTTGGTTGCGTTGAGCTATTGTTTTTGTGTAGGTACGAGGGACTTGAGCGTGGCCTCCTACTGGATTGATACCTTGGTTCTTAAAAACTGAGGGAAATACTTACGCTACTCTGCTGCATCATCCTTTCCTCTTCGGGGAAATCCAACGCAAGCTTAAGAGGTAGCACCTCCTGCGCCGCCACGGTACAGATCACCGCCTCCAACGCCGCCCTGGTACAGATCTCCGCCCACAACGACAGATCGCCGCCCCGAACTCCGCCTCATCTCAGATCGATCTTGATCGACGCATCGGGAGGGAATTGGGTGGGATTACTCTCTCTCTCTCTCTGGACGAAAAATTTTGTGGTCGAGGAAAACCTTGCTCTGATTACCAATTTGTTAGATCCCGCTAAGTATCTGTAGGAATTTTCTGTGGATTTTTATGAACTATGAGGTATAGGTATGAGGTAAGAGGAACTCTAGGGTTCCAGTATATTAGCCATCGCGGCGATTTGGGAAAATGTTCAGGTGAGATTCTGCCCAGCCACAACCCGGCTAGTTATAGGCGACAGTTTAACCAGAGAGTAACATTAATTATGAGCTAGTCCTGTTACAACGGTAAAAAGGATTCAACGGTTGCAATGCGTCATCGTGCTCCCAGCCAATCTGGTCCGTTGGTTAACTGAACCGGTATTCTCCTGAAATGCTACAGCTAACTGAATCACTACTGGTGTTGACACCACCCTCCTCCTCGACCTCCCTCCTAGCCGCGGCTGCATCTCCTTCTCTTCCTCCTCTCTTTCCTACTCCGCCGTCCTCCCCCATCCACCCATGCTCCACTCCTATCATGGATCCCGCTAGATCCGAGGCTTCTCCGACGGTGACGACGACCTGTAGGCGAAGGGCGACGATGCAGAGGAGAGGGAGGTGCAGCAGCACACGGGAGAGGGTCACCAGCCAGCGTCGGCCTGTGCTGGTGAGGTCGGGCTCCACCATTCCTGTCCCTCATCCTCACGCGGCCTCTCTTGGTCACCAATGCTGCAGTTGCATGGGGCGTGAGGAGAGCAAGGAGAGGAAGGGGAAGAGTGGGAGGCGCGAGAACGGAGGCGCTCCGGCGGCGGGGCTCGCCGGCCATGCGGTGCTCGTCGTGGAGGACTCCACATCCCCTCTTGCTCGCTGCCGCCACGGCCTTGCTCGCCATCGACCTCCCCAGGCGATTCTCTCCCCAAATTGTGCCTACATGGCTAGATCGATTCAAGCCCCAGGTGAAGACACCTCCCTCACTGTCCAAGCATGCTTCTCTATGCGTCACCATGACCGGTTTGACGATTCAAGCCAAGGTGAAAATATTGTCCTCTCTTTATTTTTCAGTTGTGTGAGATCTAATTTTGTTCAGAATTTGTGTGGAGCTTGAAGCACATCAGCAAGAAATTGGAGATGATTCTTTGTCCATGGGATATTCCAAAAACGGAAAACAACACAATAAAGTATTCACTATGAACTGTACCATATTCAGATATTTTGTTTGCTTGTTCAGAAATCCCAATCAGACTTTTTCTTTAATTCTATTACATGTAAATGAATTACTTGAGGAATGTGAGATCTCTTATCAAATTATATCCTTTGAAGCTAACTCATGTTGCTTTATTTTACTTGCTGGGTTGCATTAGATCTTCACGGATCATATCTATTATTTTGAGGAGCACTCAAACAATTGTATTGCAAAACAATATGCTTTTATTTGACGGTATGGCATCTTAGTCCTTTCATTGGTAGCG
>NC_041385.1:13031709-13035194 GCF_002162155.2 Triticum dicoccoides
ATATATTCTCTGGTTATGTCAGTGCTTATCTTACTTACCTGATTTGCTATGAATTGCTCTTGCCATTGTTGTGCTCTTGCCGGTGTGAGGATAGTTGCAGATTTAGTGGTCATATTTTGTTAATTTTAATAGAAATCCTTTTTATTCTGATATACATGTCTTTTATGCACTGCCACATCGGTTCATCTTTATTTCCTAGATTATCCTGACAGGTTTATGTAGGATCAACATTTCTATCTTGCTAAGCATTTTTTTAAAGTAATAACGCAACCTGTAAGTTTGGGAAATTTATACTTGTTCATTGTAACATTAGTATTCCAGTAAGCTCACACCTGATGTCTCCATCTTATAATTGCAGGTGTATTCACCTCATCATACCATCAGTTCTAATCAAGGTACCCATCATTTCTTACATTACAGTAGTGAAATTTAATTGGCTCGTGGGGGCATGTTCAAGTATGGGAAATGATGAGCTCCTACTTCTTTTTATGCCAGCTATATGTCGTAGGTGAGCTGCGACCTTCTTCCCTACAAGTTTGTGATAATCAGTTATCCTCCAGAGGGAATTGTGATTGTGATTAGTATCTTTAGACATTAGCCATATTCGTCAGTACTCACCGTCTCTTTCATTTCTCCTCATTTTATAAATGTACTGACCTCTGGTATATACAACTAAAATCAATGTGCCAAACAACAATAAATAGAAGTAACAAGAAATATCTATATATTAGAAGATTTTGAATGCCACTTTATTACAGTAGTTCTGAAATGCTGCCTCATTTTTTTCCATTCATATTGTTTCTCATAGTTTTAAACTAAAAGGAGGAGCTATAAAAATTGTCCTTTATCTTTCATTTCTTTATGTCGAAGCGTCTATGTAATGTCTGGGTCGTTGTTGCAGCCTTACGGGCGAAGGCCTTGTGGTGGGAGTGGGACTCATTGCCTACTAAACTAACAGTCTTGTAGGTTGTAGCTGGCCTTACTTTTGCTGGGATTTTTCTTCCAAATTTGATGAAGTAACCTGCTAAAGCATGATCAACAGATTAGTCTAATCAATTAGCATCTGTCATTAATTGTGAAAACCAAGTCAATAAAAATGGGCATGAACTGGTCTTGTCAGAATCTACTATTCAGTGCTTTGCATATGTCATATTGCCAATGTTCACAAAACTACATGTATCTTTTGCCAGCAAAACACATGTACCCGTTCGGCCCGCAGCAAGACTTGGCATCGTCATTCTTCTCCAAAGATTTCGTCCTTACAGAGGTTAGCAAATAAGTGGAAAAGATAGAGAGACAGAACCTTGGTTTGGTTTCTGCTGGGTGCTGGCAAATAATCTGGAATAGTAGCGGTTGCAGCCCACATGATTTGTTTTCATATACTTTATAATGCAGAGGTAGGCTGGATTCTGGAAATTGGAGTCAATGGTGGATCAGAGAGGTGTGTGTGTGTGCATCATGCTTCTGTTTGAAAAAAATTATGATCATTGTTTCGCTAGGTGTCCTCTTCTTAGTTCATGTTGCAGCCAGAATAAAATGCTTTGTTGTTCCTTTGTGCTCGGTGTTGGTAGTTAGCAGTGTTGAAATTATTGACACCCCAACAAAATCCACTAAAAATGATGTGGATACATACCTAACTTGCCTTATCCGGCTCATGCTTCGAGGAGCAGTTTGAAACATGTGTTTCATGTTTTTGGGGGAGATATTCTGGCTGGTATTTATTCTGGTTATTGCTTGCATCAATTTGGTTAAACTCACTTTGATTTCTTCTATCATGAATGAAATATGCATTTCCTCTATAAAGAGCCTATTACAGACTAACTTTGGTCTAATTAACCGATAATGACTCTGTTATTAGAGAATTCCTTTTCAATGGAAAGAGAATGTTAGTTTATTTTGCATTTAGTGATTGTATTGGTGACCAGAGAATAGATATATTTCAATATTCCTTTTTGCAGCGTTGAATTCCATTCAGCATGACAAAGTATATTTGACAAATAAATGATTTGATTCATGCGGCCATGTTCCTTTATTTAATGAAGTTTGCTGCTCGCCTATGGTTGAGTACTCCCTATGGTTAGGTGTCAATCTTCTAATTCATTCACCAGATTATTTTTTGCGCCTTCTGGTTGCGTATCCAATTTAGCAGCCAACTTATAGAGTTATAGTAGTACTGTGTGTTATTTGTTATCTACCTCGATGCCCTACTAATTTCTATTATTTCAAAGTTGCAGGCACCACATTAGTGTTTCTTGTTGTCTACCTTGATGCCATACTAATTTCTGTGATTCTAAAATTGTTGGCACCCGTTCATGTTGCCTGTTGGTGCATGGACCGATGCCTTCCATATGAGAAATGTAAAGGATGGATCAATTGGCATTGCACATGTATAGTTCTTTGTCTCTCTGGAATATGACGTGGATCTCTCAACATTGTAGAGGACGTGCATCTCTCAACACAGTCCCAGGTTAATGGTTTGCTAAAGCTACAATGTAGGTGCATTGTGCATTTATTTTCTGGGTACTAACTTCAGATGTCCTGTTTGTTACATGTACCAATGTATCCTCAGGATATTAACTTCAGAGAAACAATCTGCGCGTACTAATGTATATTTCTATACAACCTATCCTCAATGGCTGTTTCGCGTTGGGGTTCCCAACATCGCATAGTAATCCTTGCAGCTTCTTTGGGAAGGTGGCACTAATATATACATTCAACATACTCAAGTTCTAAAACTGCTCCTCTTGACCTGTTTCAGCTTTGTGGGCGAGTGCATACATGATGATGGCAGCTTGGTGTTCGCCTACTGCAAGGAAGGAGCTGTTGTGCCCACTTTCCTGTACTTCACATGAGCTGAAAGAGGCCAAGTGCTAATTGCAATGCATGCTAAAATCTATGCATTCGTCAGTATTTTTGCTCTGGTCTATGTCAATCAACTCTCCCATGTTGCTGTCGTAACTATCAGATTTTAGTGTCTTTGAAACTTTATGAATTCTGGGATCTGCTTTGTAATGGTAATTTTGAAATTGGTGTGGCTCAGTGTCGCTGTGTTTTGTAATGTTTGCCCTTTTACTCACTATTAGCTGAAGCAAGAGATCCTGGAGACGAGAGCTCATTGATATTCTATTTCCTTACCTGTCATCAAATCAGTGTGAGTCAAACTGAAGTATTTGTGGTTTATATGATTTTGTAGTTATCCAAATGTGCATCTTAATTATCTTTGCTATAGTGTGCACTTCTAAGAGAAAAGGAAAGTAATAATCTATGAAAGGTTTTGTGAAAAACATTTTCCCCTCACTTATGAAGATTTCCAGTCTTTTGATTTTGATTTTGATTTTGTGATGTATGGTTACTACATACTTTTGATGTTTTATCTCTTTATACTCCCTCCGATCTAAAGTCACGTCACCTTCTTTGGATTCGAGGGAGTAGTTGACTATGGCATAAGTAATGCAAATATTTTCAAAGCACTCACAGTTTCAAAC
>NC_041385.1:13242706-13244854 GCF_002162155.2 Triticum dicoccoides
GCCACAGGCGTGCAATTACAGGCCCTAAAGGCCCAGCAGACTCACAGGGCAGCGCGCAGAAATTAGGCCCACAAGCCTGCTATATAGAGGAGTTCAAAGAGGCAGCCGCGACTGGGCTTATAAACCAGTGCGGCTGCCCTTCGCCCGGCGAGGTGGGACTAAACTTTGCGAACTGCGGGGTGGCAGCGCGAGGCCTTTAGTACCGGTTGGTGGCTCCAACTGGTACTAAAGATCACCCTTTAGTACCGGTTGGAGCCACCAACCGGTACTAAAGGCCTGCTCTTCCCGCCTCTTGGCCTGGCCAAAGTTGGCCTTTAGTACCGGTTGGTGGCTCCAACCGGTACTAAAGGCCCATCCTATATATATAGCACTTACGAAAATTTCAGTTACATCTCCCCATTTCGTCTCCAACCTCTCGCGACATCGCCGCGCGCCGCTCGATCCCGTCGTCGCCGCCCGTCGCCCGTCGTCCGTCATCGTCGTCGCTGTCCCCGCCGCCGCCCGTCATCGTCGTCGTCTCGCGCCGCCGCTCCAAACGCCGCCGCCGTCCGTCGTCGTCGCCGCGGTCCCGTACGTCTCTCGCACCCGCGTGCCGGCGCCCCCGCCCCGTACGCCGCCACCCCCGCACCGTACGCCGGTGCTCCCGCTCGTACGTACGGGGAGGCGGCGTACGGGGCGGCGTACACACACATACACACATACACATACATATATACACACATACACACACTACACACATACACACACACACACATTTTTTTTACTTATTTTCTGTTTTCTGTTTTCTGTTGTTTAGAAAATTTAATTAGATATTAATTAGCTAGGTATGTGAGATTTGAACTAGTTGAATAATTAATATAACTAGTTTATTTTTAGTAAGAAAATTGTCGAACTAGTTTATTTATTTAGGTATATGAGATTTGAACTAGTTGAATAATTAATATAACTAGTTTATTTTTAGTTTGTTAATGAGTTTTTTTGTTTATTTAATTTTTTATATATTTTGAGTTTATATAAATTATTCTATTTTGAGTAAGTACTACATTATTCTATTTATAGTAAGTGCTTAGTAGTTGAACTAGTTGAAGTAGTTTATTTTTAGCAAGAAAATTAATAGAACTAGTTTCTTTTTTAGTCAAATTGGAGAGCACTATATGCAAGGCATATGCATATGATTAGTTGAATAATAATGATCTAATTTAATCGTTGAATTATGAACGTATAGGAAATGTCATCATCGGACGACGAAAGTCTCCCGGGGTGCGACTGGTGCCACGACGATCGAGGTGAGTGCGACAGGCCTCACCTGGACGATGGTCGGCGCTTCAGCATTAAGCTCGAGGAGACTTTCGAAGTTGAAACGGTAATTTTCATCTTTTACAATTCGAGTATAGTTTTTTTTCATAATTAAGCATGACTTCAACTATTTCAACGTGTAATTTTCATCTTTTACAATTCAAGTATAGTTGATCCCATGCCATGCAAGACGCTATGTCTTGGAGAGGATGGATTTTGAAGACCATGAAAATTTTGAAACGAAGAAAATTCACCTAAGGACCCATCATGATGTGGATTTTGAAGTAAAGTTGTATAATGCTGAGAGCGTAACCCATTTTGGTTGAAAAATTGGGAAGCATTTTGCAAATTGTATGGTTTTGATGAGGGTATGCTTGTCACCATGGATCTTGGTGATCCTGAAATCGAGCAAGACAATATGGACATTTGGGTCCTTGTTGATACTCCTCCAGTTCTGCCGCTATGTGAGTTTCTCAAACATAGTTAATTATTAATAGAACTTATATTGTTCATTTCAAAATAGTTGACAGCTTATTTCCATTGACAGCTTATTTTGAAGTATCAAAGAATGTGCAGAATATGGTAGATAGAACTTACTACACCGATGGCTCTGAGTTAACTTACAAGGAGAAAACTCATCTGGTTGGATTTTGTAATGATATTGAGAATTACAATATCTACAATCGAACTCCTCAACATTATGGTCAATACGTGCCACTAGTGCATGTGTTGAACTACGGTAACTACCATGGAGATACCCTGGTAAGTTTTTTTTACTATTACGACATCCGTGCATCTTTTTGCGTACTTCTAAAACTAGTACATCATTGCTAATTACGAAGTTATTACTAT
>NC_041385.1:13246654-13249051 GCF_002162155.2 Triticum dicoccoides
TATAGGTATGAGGTAAGAGGAACTCTAGGGTTCCAGTATATTAGCCATCGCGGCGATTTGGGAAAATGTTCAGGTGAGATTCTGCCCAGCCACAACCCGGCTAGTTATAGGCGACAGTTTAACCAGAGAGTAACATTAATTATGAGCTAGTCCTGTTACAACGGTAAAAAGGATTCAACGGTTGCAATGCGTCATCGTGCTCCCAGCCAATCTGGTCCGTTGGTTAACTGAACCGGTATTCTCCTGAAATGCTACAGCTAACTGAATCACTACTGGTGCTGACACCACCCTCCTCCTCGACCTCCCTCCTAGCCGCGGCTGCATCTCCTTCTCTTCCTCCTCTCTTTCCTACTCCGCCGTCCTCCCCCATCCACCCATGCTCCACTCCTATCATGGATCCCGCTAGATCCGAGGCTTCTCCGACGGTGACGACGACCTGTAGGCGAAGGGCGACGATGCAGAGGAGAGGGAGGTGCAGCACCACACGGGAGAGGGTCACCAGCCAGCGTCGGCCTGTGCTGGTGAGGTCGGGCTCCACCATTCCTGTCCCTCATCCTCACGCGGCCTCTCTTGGTCACCGGTGCTGCAGTTGCATGGGGCGCGAGGAGAGCAAGGAGAGGAAGGGGAAGAGTGGGAGGCGCGAGGACGGAGGCGCTCCGGCGGCGGGGCTCGCCAGCCATGCGGTGCTCGTCGTGGAGGACTCCACATCCCCTCTTGCTCGCTGCCGCCACGGCCTTGCTCGCCATCGACCTCCCCAGGCGATTCTCTCCCCAAATTGTGCCTACATGGCTAGATCGATTCAAGCCCCAGGTGAAGACACCTCCCTCACTGTCCAAGCATGCTTCTCTATGCGTCACCATGACCGGTTTGACAATTCAAGCCAAGGTGAAAATATTGTCCTCTCTTTATTTTTCAGTTGTGTGAGATCTAATTTTGTTCAGAATTTGTGTGGAGCTTGAAGCACATCAGCAAGAAATTGGAGATGATTCTTTGTCCATGGGATATTCCAAAAACGGAAAACAACACAATAAAGTATTCACTATGAACTGTACCATATTCAGATATTTTGTTTGCTTGTTCAGAAATCCCAATCAGACTTTTTCTTTAATTCTATTACATGTAAATGAATTACTTGAGGAATGTGAGATCTCTTATCAAATTATATCCTTTGAAGCTAACTCATGTTGCTTTATTTTACTTGCTGGGTTGCATTAGATCTTCACGGATCATATCTATTATTTTGAGGAGCACTCAAACAATTGTATTGCAAAACAATATGCTTTTATTTGACGGTATGGCATCTTAGTCCTTTCATTGGTAGCGCTGTATAGGCCGGATTGGCTGATGTACAAGTGTATTTATTGAACTTATCGACTTTGCCTGGTTCCATGTTTTCATTTCCTTTCGTTGATGAAGATTGACTTTTTACAGTGCAGATCTGGATTGTAGAATTGCATGCTTGAGTTGGGGCTTGTGATTGGCCTTTGTGATGCGCAGGTAGATTGTAGGATGTACTTGATTGATCTATGAGATGTGTGGCTTGATGGTGAAGTTTTTTCACATCTGCTTGGTTAACCATGTACTCACTATGTCGAAATGAGCACGTCCACCATGTTGAGTGTATATATATTCTCTGGTTATGTCAGTGCTTATCTTACTTACCTGATTTGCTATGAATTGCTCTTGCCATTGTTGTGCTCTTGCCGGTGTGAGGATAGTTGCAGATTTAGTGGTCATATTTTGTTAATTTTAATAGAAATCCTTTTTATTCTGATATACATGTCTTTTATGCACTGCCACATCGGTTCATCTTTATTTCCTAGATTATCCTGACAGGTTTATGTAGGATCAACATTTCTATCTTGCTAAGCATTTTTTTAAAGTAATAACGCAACCTGTAAGTTTGGGAAATTTATACTTGTTCATTGTAACATTAGTATTCCAGTAAGCTCACACCTGATGTCTCCATCTTATAATTGCAGGTGTATTCACCTCATCATACCATCAGTTCTAATCAAGGTACCCATCATTTCTTACATTACAGTAGTGAAATTTAATTGGCTCGTGGGGGCATGTTCAAGTATGGGAAATGATGAGCTCCTACTTCTTTTTATGCCAGCTATATGTCGTAGGTGAGCTGCGACCTTCTTCCCTACAAGTTTGTGATAATCAGTTATCCTCCAGAGGGAATTGTGATTGTGATTAGTATCTTTAGACATTAGCCATATTCGTCAGTACTCACCGTCTCTTTCATTTCTCCTCATTTTATAAATGTACTGACCTCTGGTATATACAACTAAAATCAATGTGCCAAACAACAATAAATAGAAGTAACAAGAAATATCTATATATTAGAAGATTTTGAATGCCACTTTATTACAGTAGTTCTGAAATGCT
>NC_041385.1:13249182-13251444 GCF_002162155.2 Triticum dicoccoides
CCGCTATGTGAGTTTCTCAAACATAGTTAATTATTAATAGAACTTATATTGTTCATTTCAAAATAGTTGACAGCTTATTTCCATTGACAGCTTATTTTGAAGTATCAAAGAATGTGCAGAATATGGTAGATAGAACTTACTACACCGATGGCTCTGAGTTAACTTACAAGGAGAAAACTCATCTGGTTGGATTTTGTAATGATATTGAGAATTACAATATCTACAATCGAACTCCTCAACATTATGGTCAATACGTGCCACTAGTGCATGTGTTGAACTACGGTAACTACCATGGAGATACCCTGGTAAGTTTTTTTTACTATTACGACATCCGTGCATCTTTTTGCGTACTTCTAAAACTAGTACATCATTGCTAATTACGAAGTTATTACTATATTTTTCAACAGCTTATCCCAGAGAATTGTGTGCCTCATTTGATGTATCAGAATGGCGGCAGCGTTCGTGTTTTGAACATATATCCAGGTCATCCTACGAATCTCAACTGTCCATACCGGATTTCTAAAAGAAGTGGAGACATGACAATCAAAGGATGGAAAAAATGTATGGACAGTCGTAAGGAGCTTCTTGGAAGCAAAAGGAAGCGAGGCGCAAGAATTGGAGACAGGATGATCTCCATTCTTCATAATGGAGAGTCAGGGTCTATATTGTTTTATGCTATTTTACCTTAAGTGTGTTTAGGTCCGATCCTACCTGATACTGATGATCATGTGCTAAGAACAATTATGTAGGGTTGGGTTCGATGACTATGAGGATGATGATCGTATGACTTATTATTAATAACGAGTAGAAGTTGTATGATGATGCTTGATTAATTAGCTAGTAGGACTTGTTATTATATATGATGATGTATGATGCGAGCATGCATGAGTTATTATATATATATATATCTGCGGGTGAAACGAAAAAGAATTAAAATGGAAAACACAAAATTAAATGAAAAAGAAATCATAAAACCAACCCCCCCCCCCAAACATTTTAGTACCGGTTGGTGTTACCAACCGGTACTAAAGGGCTCCCGGCCCCTGGAGCTGGCTCGTGCCACGTGGTGGCCCTTTAGCACCGGTTCGTGCTGAACCGGTACTAAAGGGGGGGGGCCTTTAGTGCCCACACTTTAGTGCCGGTTCCTAAACCGGCACTAAAGGGCCTTATGAACCGGTGCTATTGCCCGGTTCTGCACTAGTGTCATCATATCAATCTCCATCACTTTAATCTTGCTTTGCTTTTTTACTTTGTCTTTTACTTTTCACTTTGCATCTCTATATCAAAAATACCAAAAATATTATCTATCATCTCTATCTGATCTCACTCCCGTAAGTGACCGTGAAGGGATTGACAACCCCTAATCGCGTTGGTTGCGTTGAGCTATTGTTTTTGTGTAGGTACGAGGGACTTGAGCGTGGCCTCCTACTGGATTGATACCTTGGTTCTTAAAAACTGAGGGAAATACTTACGCTACTCTGCTGCATCATCCTTTCCTCTTCGGGGAAATCCAACGCAAGCTCAAGAGGTAGCACCTCCTGCGCCGCCACGGTACAGATCACCGCCTCCAACGCCGCCCTGGTACAGATCTCCGCCCACAACGACAAATCGCCGCCCCGAACTCCGCCTCATCTCAGATCGATCTTGATCGACGCATCGGGAGGGAATTGGGTGGGATTACTCTCTCTCTCTCTCTCTCTGGACGAAAAATTTTGTGGTCGAGGAAAACCTTGCTCTGATTACCAATTTGTTAGATCCCGCTAAGTATCTGTAGGAATTTTCTGTGGATTTTTATGAACTATGAGGTATAGGTATGAGGTAAGAGGAACTCTAGGGTTCCAGTATATTAGCCATCGCGGCGATTTGGGAAAATGTTCAGGTGAGATTCTGCCCAGCCACAACCCGGCTAGTTATAGGCGACAGTTTAACCAGAGAGTAACATTAATTATGAGCTAGTCCTGTTACAACGGTAAAAAGGATTCAACGGTTGCAATGCGTCATCGTGCTCCCAGCCAATCTGGTCCGTTGGTTAACTGAACCGGTATTCTCCTGAAATGCTACAGCTAACTGAATCACTACTGGTGCTGACACCACCCTCCTCCTCGACCTCCCTCCTAGCCGCGGCTGCATCTCCTTCTCTTCCTCCTCTCTTTCCTACTCCGCCGTCCTCCCCCATCCACCCATGCTCCACTCCTATCATGGATCCCGCTAGATCCGAGGCTTCTCCGACGGTGACGACGACCTGTAGGCGAAGGGCGACGA
>NC_041385.1:13252955-13269471 GCF_002162155.2 Triticum dicoccoides
CGGGCGAAGGCCTTGTGGTGGGAGTGGGACTCATTGCCTACTAAACTAACAGTCTTGTAGGTTGTAGCTGGCCTTACTTTTGCTGGGATTTTTCTTCCAAATTTGATGAAGTAACCTGCTAAAGCATGATCAACAGATTAGTCTAATCAATTAGCATCTGTCATTAATTGTGAAAACCAAGTCAATAAAAATGGGCATGAACTGGTCTTGTCAGAATCTACTATTCAGTGCTTTGCATATGTCATATTGCCAATGTTCACAAAACTACATGTATCTTTTGCCAGCAAAACACATGTACCCGTTCGGCCCGCAGCAAGACTTGGCATCGTCATTCTTCTCCAAAGATTTCGTCCTTACAGAGGTTAGCAAATAAGTGGAAAAGATAGAGAGACAGAACCTTGGTTTGGTTTCTGCTGGGTGCTGGCAAATAATCTGGAATAGTAGCGGTTGCAGCCCACATGATTTGTTTTCATATACTTTATAATGCAGAGGTAGGCTGGATTCTGGAAATTGGAGTCAATGGTGGATCAGAGAGGTGTGTGTGTGTGCATCATGCTTCTGTTTGAAAAAAATTATGATCATTGTTTCGCTAGGTGTCCTCTTCTTAGTTCATGTTGCAGCCAGAATAAAATGCTTTGTTGTTCCTTTGTGCTCGGTGTTGGTAGTTAGCAGTGTTGAAATTATTGACACCCCAACAAAATCCACTAAAAATGATGTGGATACATACCTAACTTGCCTTATCCGGCTCATGCTTCGAGGAGCAGTTTGAAACATGTGTTTCATGTTTTTGGGGGAGATATTCTGGCTGGTATTTATTCTGGTTATTGCTTGCATCAATTTGGTTAAACTCACTTTGATTTCTTCTATCATGAATGAAATATGCATTTCCTCTATAAAGAGCCTATTACAGACTAACTTTGGTCTAATTAACCAATAATGACTCTGTTATTAGAGAATTCCTTTTCAATGGAAAGAGAATGTTAGTTTATTTTGCATTTAGTGATTGTATTGGTGACCAGAGAATAGATATATTTCAATATTCCTTTTTGCAGCGTTGAATTCCATTCAGCATGACAAAGTATATTTGACAAATAAATGATTTGATTCATGCGGCCATGTTCCTTTATTTAATGAAGTTTGCTGCTCGCCTATGGTTGAGTACTCCCTATGGTTAGGTGTCAATCTTCTAATTCATTCACCAGATTATTTTTTGCGCCTTCTGGTTGCGTATCCAATTTAGCAGCCAACTTATAGAGTTATAGTAGTACTGTGTGTTATTTGTTATCTACCTCGATGCCCTACTAATTTCTATTATTTCAAAGTTGCAGGCACCACATTAGTGTTTCTTGTTGTCTACCTTGATGCCATACTAATTTCTGTGATTCTAAAATTGTTGGCACCCGTTCATGTTGCCTGTTGGTGCATGGACCGATGCCTTCCATATGAGAAATGTAAAGGATGGATCAATTGGCATTGCACATGTATAGTTCTTTGTCTCTCTCGAATATGATGTGGATCTCTCAACATTGTAGAGGACGTGCATCTCTCAACACAGTCCCAGGTTAATGGTTTGCTAAAGCTACAATGTAGGTGCATTGTGCATTTATTTTCTGGGTACTAACTTCAGATGTCCTGTTTGTTACATGTACCAATGTATCCTCAGGATATTAACTTCAGAGAAACAATCTGCGCGTACTAATGTATATTTCTATACAAGCTATCCTCAATGGCTGTTTCGCGTTGGGGTTCCCAACATCGCATAGTAATCCTTGCAGCTTCTTTGGGAAGGTGGCACTAATATATACATTCAACATACTCAAGTTCTAAAACTGCTCCTCTTGACCTGTTTCAGCTTTGTGGGCGAGTGCATACATGATGATGGCAGCTTGGTGTTCGCCTACTGCAAGGAAGGAGCTGTTGTGCCCACTTTCCTGTACTTCACATGAGCTGAAAGAGGCCAAGTGCTAATTGCAATGCATGCTAAAATCTATGCATTCGTCAGTATTTTTGCTCTGGTCTATGTCAATCAACTCTCCCATGTTGCTATCGTAACTATCAGATTTTAGTGTCTTTGAAACTTTATGAATTCTGGGATCTGCTTTGTAATGGTAATTTTGAAATTGGTGTGGCTCAGTGTCGCTGTGTTTTGTAATGTTTGCCCTTTTACTCACTATTAGCTGAAGCAAGAGATCCTGGAGACGAGAGCTCATTGATATTCTATTTCCTTACCTGTCATCAAATCAGTGTGAGTCAAACTGAAGTATTTGTGGTTTATATGATTTTGTAGTTATCCAAATGTGCATCTTAATTATCTTTGCTATAGTGTGCACTTCTAAGAGAAAAGGAAAGTAATAATCTATGAAAGGTTTTGTGAAAAACATTTTCCCCTCACTTATGAAGATTTCCAGTCTTTTGATTTTGACTTTGATTTTGTGATGTATGGTTACTACATACTTTTGATGTTTTATCTCTTTATACTCCCTCCGATCTAAAGTCACGTCACCTTCTTTGGATTCGAGGGAGTAGTTGACTATGGCATAAGTAATGCAAATATTTTCAAAGCACTCACAGTTTCAAATAGGGTTAACATGCACACTAAAATATGTTTTTATTTAAACACTTTTCTTAACACTCAAAAAATGGTTTTTCTTTTTATGCATAAGGATCTAAATTCTTAGTGTGCTTATTTGCTCAGACATGAGATTACGGAGAAAAACACACATATTTCCAAAGCGACATGATTTTGAATTGGGCTATGTGCTAACAAATTAAAATGTGTACATCTCATTTCATTGTACACAACAAGCCACGCTTGCCTCTATTAAAGAAAATTAAATTTGTTGCCATATGTGCTTGCCCAACACTAAATACTAACTAAGCAGTGGATTTTGTTTTGAATGCAACTCTATGCTATCAAATTAAAATGTGTATATATATCTCATTGTAGACAACAAGCTACCTTGTTCTCTACAGCATCGCCGGCAAGCTGAGTTGGTTCTCCAAAGAACACATGTTGATGCACTGCTCAGACCTTGCTCTCCTCGCATACAATTGTCATCCTACCTTGCTCTCCTCGCATACAATTGTCATCCTTTCATTATTTTGCATTTGTCCTTATGGCATGCTGAGTATAGATCCCAATGCTGCGTTATTTATATATGCATTCTCCTTTAAAATTGTGTATACCCTGTTTGTCATTGCCACCCTCTTTGCGACGTCTATAGCTCGCTTTACATAATATTTGTGTCCTGCTCAAAATTTGAATAATATATGTGCTCAATTTCTTCAGCGCATCCTATGATTATCTGTTTATTATTTTCCATTATTAATCACCCTTATCAACGCATATATGATCCAGAAAACAAGGAGGTTTTATTTCAAGGTAAACATCAAAATGTAGCGTACTAACTCAGTGTTAGTTTCTTATGTATTATTTGATCCATATAAACAATGTGCTCAAGAAAACTTATTTATCTTCTGTTGCATACTTCGATATCACTTGTGGATATGCCTTTGAATGTCAACATCTAACTGCTTTATCATCCCCAACATCCAGGATACATAAACAGGGATGATGTTGCTCAAAGGCGAGCACACGTTACCTTGAAGGAGTTTTGCCCTCTGTCTATTCCTCAAGTATCAATGATGCCTCTTTGTGCTATCACTCCCAGGTCAGACGAGGATCACGCTGGATCTGTATAACTATGGAGTATCCATGCGGTCTTTTATTTAAGCTTTGAAATGAGTGAATTGGATGCTGGGTTTGAACGATTGTGTTCCGTGACATTTTTTGATGTTATATTATCTATTTCGAACTCTTCTCTGAAGGAGTACCACTCTATATGAACTTTATTGTGTTTGCGCTTTTTTATACTTGAAATGCTTCGTTGGTTGTATAAATAGATTGAACATAAATATACCCGGCAGCTATGCTGCCGGGTGCGGCAAGCCGCATTTCCTACCTAGTTTTATAAAAGACCATGGCCTCATCTTGCTCCGTCCATGCATGTGGTGTGCGTGCAGATAGCCTAAGGAAAGACAGGCACTGCTTGCTTTGAAAGAGTTCCTTTTGTTTCGAGTTGATTTTACTGCTTACTTTGAAAGTTTTTACTGCCCACCAGAGGTGATCGGCGCCCGCTGCACGCACTTTCTAGATATACAAACTCGCTGCTAGGAGAAAGCAGTGTATTTTGTTTTTCCTTTGTGTTGGCATGCATGCACAAGAGGGGGAAAGCAAGAACTGTCGCCGTACGTGATTCTAAAAGAAAAGGAGATGCATTCCCCCTATTGGGCACTGCTAAGCGTCGGTCGGTGAATCTTTTTAAAAGATCCGCCGCCTCACGAATCATCGGATCTGACGGATTGAGCGGCCAGACGTCACCTTCTACCACTGCAACACAGGCTATGTTGCAGGAAATTTCTACAACACAGGTCTTGCTGCGAAAAAATTTGCAACATAGGTCAAGGCGCATATTTATTTTGCAACAAAGGTCTTTTTACAGCTTTTTTTTGCAACAGATGTCTTGTTGCAATTTTTTTACAGCAAAGATTTCGTTGCATTTTTTTTTTTGCAGCAGAGGGCTTGTTACAATTCTTTATGCAACAGAAACATTATTGCAGAAAAGTGAAGTAAGAAGCGGCCACATCATATCTAGTGATTGAGCCTGAAGCCAAGCTTTTTCCTTCCATATTTGGCCGGCTACTTTGTTTTTTCTAAAAGAAATCAGGCACTGTCGCGTACGTACGTAGTGGTGTAGTAGAACATAAATCGGGTATGTGTCTATGCCACGGCTGAGTTGAATGGGTTGTAATTTAGAACGTAGATTATGACACCGTCAGTCGCTTAAGATATGTTCTGTGTTGGTTAATACAGATATTACGCATACTCTTGTGCACATCAAGCTAAGCAGTACTCCTGTCTAGGTACTTGACAAGGACCGGGTCACTAGGATTGATACTATCGCGTGACGTTATTCAAGCATAACTGTTTCCTTCAGCTCTGCCATCGGTTCTTATGGCGATTTTGTTTGTGCAGGCCTGCAGGGTAACGTAGAAGCTGTTGCTTTGGACAAGTCGTGCTAGCAGGGAAAGGCTGGGTTCATTTGAAGCAGATGAATTCGCCAAGGTTTTCGTAGATTAGATTGGTATGTACTCCCTCCGTTCCGAATTACTTGTCTTAGATTTGTCTAGATACGGATGTATCTATACATCTGTATCTAGACAAATTCAAGACAAGTAATTCGGAACAGAGGGAGTAGTTCGCGGAGTAAAATTTGATCTTGGTCCCCCGTTGCGGGTTTATGTTGAGACCGTAGACTTGATGCAGTATTCATCTTGGCGGAGTAAAATTCGCCAAGGTTTAGCATTGCCCGGTGGATGTTAAACTGGTTATCTTGCTGGGTACCTGTGGCTTATTTGTACTGATAAAAGCAGCATGGATGCATGCGGTCTCCTTTGTCTCCTACACGAATAACTTGTGATTTAATTGGCCAAAGAATTCTCCATTGTAGCAGGAATAAGAGCACACAAAATATGGCATTAACGGGGTGTTTTGGCATTTTTTTTGTTCAAAAATCAAATCATTCCTGATGTTCCAGAGAAACTACTAACCCAGCTCACCTCTATAATTTTGGCTAGGTTACATCGCTTTCAACATACGCGGCAATCTTGGATCTGAAATGCCATGATTTTGCTGTCTAATTCACCTTGGTTTTCATCATCATGGTTGAAATGCATGCTACCCAAGCCCAAGAGGCAGATAGCTCTTGCTCCCCATGAAAACCCACACAAGCAGATGTGGCCTAAACCATCACAGGCTTGTGTTTTACATCAAAAGGGGTTGCCTCCCTGCTCCATTAAGCACAGCGAAGCAACATCGTAGCAGTACAACGTGCACGGCGGAAAGCTGAGATCTTCCTCATCAGTAGATAAAAGTTCATTACAGTTCACAGGAGAGGGAAACACAACCATCTACTAGGAAACTAAACATTGAACCAGCTAGTGTTCTTCCACAGGAACTGGGGCGACGAGCTTGATCAGAAAACTCAGGTTCACCAAGCGATCCAAGGTAATTCGACCATGAGCTTGCCGAGGAGATCTAGATTTCTGTCCAGGATGGCTGATTGAGAGGTTTTGCAGACGATCTTCCATCGGTGCAGAGTGCGGCTCTAGAGCGCGCACCACACCTCCTTTGCATTGCTCCAGCGTCCTTCTGAAAACAGAGTTTATCATCTTCCCTGAAAAATAGAATTTGTTATGAAAAGTCCACCATAAGCTCCATAAGACAGCAGAACAGAAGATATTTTCAAATGACCTGAGTAGTTTCATAGACCATAACTGTTGGGCCGCAGCACACACTTAAAAATTAAGTGATCGCTGCATTCAATCTCAGAGCAAAAAAAAGGGAAGTAGAATCATCTACAGGGTTATCCCAGGCTTCCAGTTACACCACATTACAAGTTGAAGTTGCCACAGCCTTTTTCTGCCATTTATTATACAGTACAACATATCGTGCATTTTACACATATACAGATATACATACACCATGGTACCATTGGTCACAAAATTTATTATACAACAAGAAGAAAATATCGGTACATACTGCAACCGTCAGCTGCCTCGCGGTGGGCCGGAGGGTGGATTGAACGAGAGCATGCTGGGAGAGTCCACTCTGACGATAACTTCTTCCCCCACGGACTCATCGCTCGAGTCGTCATCTTCTCCTACCGCTCGGCGTTGCCGTCCTGCTGCTAGGGGTGGCAGAAAGGAAGCGAGTGGAGGAGCTATAGCTGGAGCAGGAGCAGATTTTCTGCTCATCGCATTGGAGCCCTCCGACCTCACCGACAGCAGAGGCCGCGTGTCGGCTGCCCTTGAAGGCACCTTTGGATACGACGCGCTGTGCTTCTGGTTCGCTTCCACATGATCAAGCCTCGGTTGCCGCCGAGCAGGGCGCATGCCATCCATCTACGAATGAGTTTTTTGATGTACTTTTTCAGTCATAACTAGCTATGAGATTTGATAAAAGAAAAGAAAAGACTCGGACGTACCATGCTGCCATACATGCTGACTTGCAAGGCTCTAGCAGAGAAGCTACCAGACTGGCTTCTGATTTCAGCTAAGCTTGCATTTCCAGGCCCTCTGGATCTCCGGAAACTCTCCGGCCACCTGAGCAAACCGACATGCTCTTTGCTCTGTGTTCGTGACGGTCCGAGTGCTGGAGAAAGCAACGATGCACTTCTTTGCAGATCGGATTCTATATCTGGCCTCCTCATTTCAAATAAGATGACCCTTGCTCTAGCCTCCACCTGATAACTGGGAGCAGTATAACAGTAGTCTATCTGATTCATGGCTGTAAACAAGAGAGCACTTCAGCATTCAATTACTTTTAAAAGAAAATAAATCACTGCTTTTGCTTCAGAAAACAGCCACTGCTTGATTGATGAAAATATAGAGAACCTGAAGACTGCAGGCCAAATAAGTTCAAATCAGTGTTTGACGGCAGCAGCACAGCTGGAGGTGTGATCAAAGTTCGGTTCTCTGTCTTCAGAAATCCCTCCAATAAGATGCCTATGTAATTATGCCTGAGTTCAATTTCTTCCCCCTTAATGTAGACATTCGTAGTAGATCTTTCTGAAATGAGAACCCTCATCTCACGCATTGCCATTTTCTCAAATATCTGAGGGAGCAAAATCCTTGCAATAACTAGAGCACTCTCCTGTAATTTTGGCGCATGGATGATTAATGGCTATCAGATATAAATTATGTGAAAAGGGTAGCAATGTTGCACCAGAGTAGTAGTGATGGGTTCGTCCCACATTGGAAGTTCAATGTCAGTAATAATACTTGGTGGCAATTTGGGCAGTAAATTTTAAAACCTGGTATTTAAAAGAATTTTTCGTTTTCATGGGCACACCACTACGGGCTCAGTCATTTTTAACGCTATGTTTCTGCGACAGAAATTCAATGTGTTAATCCTGTAACGCCCGGTTTGGAAGACTTCAACCATAATGGTCAATTTGTAATTACTTAGTACAATGTGAGTCTCTGTATAACTATTTGTGTACGGATGTGATGACCTTGTACTAGTGCAGTACACATGTGGCAATTTGAGTCGTCAGACTTCTCATTTTTTATAATCTTTCATACTCGATGTTAGTGCTGGAACTAAAAGCACTTCTAAGCAAAAAACTTGGTAGAATAAATGCTGCCACCCATCCACTCTCACATTACAGGTTTTTTACGGGATTCTCTATCAGTAACCAGCAGGAACTTTAACCCTATTGAGAACCACACAAAAAGATCTACTTCACTCCTACTCACAGAATCAAGAAGGAAACAACAAAACATAAAAGGATTGTGCATTGCAGGAAATATCTAAGAATCAAATATGTCAACAAGCGCATGTGTAGACAGCATTATGAGAGGATACCTGCCACATAAAATCCTCAATAGAAGGATCAGACTGGCGCAATTGCTCTATTTTTTCAGCCTCAATGAAGAAACAATGCACCACCGATTCTGTAATAATGTCACAAATATAAGGCTTTCCAATTAGTGCCTCATATAGACCCAAAGTGCTTCCATGTGACAAAATTGGATCCAATGAATGCCTCGTGCATAGTCTCTGACTTGTCCACTGTCAAAAAAAGGCCAGGGGAGGTATATATTCATTATTGAACCAGATAGAGTGGGAAAGTATATACTTCAAGCAAAATGCAATAAAGTGGCCTTGAAGAAGAAACATACCTTTACTATTCCACTCGAAACAAGCCATACGCCAGTCGGTCTTGAGCCTTCTGTGTAAAGAACTGTTCCATGCCCTTTTATTGTTTCCTTTGTGTTACTTAACAATGGATCACGAAGAGCAGCAGGCAGTGCACCAACTAAAGGATGGGTATTTAGAAGTTCGCGAACTCTTGGCATTTTCACCAGTGGCGGATTCCTCTTAAGCTTCTTCAAGTCTGTCTGCCAAGTGGATCAACATACCAGAGTTAGTATATTCTGATTTTGAACTGAAGCCAGAGAGATGAAGTTACTTTCACTTCGCAACAAGAAATGGAATCATATTTTCCAACTACCTGCAAAGCATCATCGAGATGGACTATTTCCTTTTCCTCGAGCAACCCAGTCTTCCCAAGGTCTTGAATATACTCACTCAAGTGTGTCAATACCGCATATGTTACTTGTCGAGTCTTCAATACACGAAGCACCTAAACAGTGTTGAAACAGCTTCAGAATCTAGATAACAATGCCCCGCAAAAAAAAGAATAAAATAATCCAAATGTGCATGAAACTGAACTAGTCCCATTTTAGTTCAGACAATGTGCTTTCATCCTCAAGTTTTGCAGATAAACTGCTGACCAAACGAATTTATCAAGATTCCATGAAGCTAACGAATCCATAAAAAATTGAGTTAAATTATAGGAGTATAAGCACATTGTATCCACAACCTGAGGGAATGTAACACGAACATCTTCCAGAAACTTTTTAGCTTCCTCCCCAGCAGCAATACTTTCATCGATGACAATTCTTGCAATCTCACTATCACCTGAAGAACAAGCAAAATTATAAAAATAATGAAAACCGGTGAAGAGGATTAGGATCTCTAATCCCCAGTATCTACTAAACAGTGTGAATTGGTGACTTAGCAAAGGCATTCATGGTAATTGCAAAATAAAGTAAGGTTCATCCTTAACAAGCTCAAATCATTTGGACCTTCAGACCTTGCAATACCAAGTAAGTTTGCAATGAAGGATATATCACACCATCAAGACATCGCCAGTTTGAGCACTAAATACCGTAACTGGCTGGTTCTACAGAAAAGCAAACCAAGCTTAAGGTAAGTACCACTTGATTTTTCCACTTATGAACTATAACAATGGACACCTACACCAGGAATATGTTCGAACACTTTCACACATAGCATTTCTCATGTAGGCACCAACTATTGAGACAGACATTTCTTCTCTACATTTTTCTCCACTTTTTAGGCCAAACAAATGGTATAAAACTAGGACAGTACAACATTTAAAGACTGCCAAGGATATTACCAAGGAAATCATGTAGTTGTCTCCTCGCAATTCTGTGAGCACGGAGAAATGCCGCGCAGATGTAACATCCTAACTCCAATCTTTCTACTGTGAAGTATGTGACAAGCCTTCGTGGCAACCTGCTCATCTGAAGGAACCTATAGTAATTTGGGAAATGAACATTGGACCGCAAACCCTTCCAATCACATAATGATTGGCTAGAGACAAGATCCATAGCTTCATCAACTGATCTCATTAAAATATTTGCTGTAGACTGAGTTATTCGTCCCTCTTCAAGCATTCCCCAGTAAGCAGCTTGCACACCTAACAAAAATCTGTAGTCAATAATCTTTTTTTAAACTAATCGTGATTACTCCATTTCAGACTTGGTGCTTCTTTGGTAGGCCATAGATAGATAGAGTAAAACAGAGGTAGTAGTATGAGACTGCATATTCTCATACCTATTTCAAGAGAAGGTAGACCCATAAATGAAACATTAAGTAATAGCTTGAGAGCAAAGACAACAAAGAAAATAAAAGGATGCAAAACATTAATAAGATACACAGAACTCATAGAAACCATAAGTGCCTAACATAACAAATCAAAGATGTTCCTCACAAAAAAGAGTGATGTGATGGCCCCAATAAAGTGTAAATTCCAATTCATGTAGAGATTAGATAAATATGTACCAAAAGTACGACCTACACAAAAATAAAAGACGGCCTAAGGTTCAGCTACAGCCATGTTTAGTAAAATTTTGTGTTTACAGCAACACATGTAATAAAATTTTGTGTGCTTGCTACTAGCAAGATATTTGATAGGAATTGACAGCAAGGATTGGTAAATAACATGATACACCCTCCGTTCCATAATGTAGTACGTATAGATTTACTGAAAAGTCAAACTAAGCAAACTTTGACCGAGCTTACCGAGAAAACTATTTATATATGCAATCCCGGACATATACAATGTGAAAATATAAGTCTTGATGTATAAAATGGTATACATTTGGTATTTTAAATGTACATTTTTTTGTCTATATACATGGTCAAAGTTTGTAATGTTTGACTTTTGAAAAATCTATACGCACTACATTATGGAATAGAGGGGGTATTTGATAGGACATAGTGCATTTTACTCTTATATATGTATATGTACCTCCTAAACAAACACATTTTGGCATTCTGGAAAAGATATAGCTAAAACAAAGGCGGATTGATCAATCAACCAAACATCAAATTTAATTAGCACAATATCATGTATATGGCATACCATTCAAAAGCCGCACTCGAGTATCCTTCAAATTCATGGTATGTACGTGATCATCCTTGTCAGGAACATCGTGGGGATGTGCTTGTTCATCTTCCAAGTTATTCAAACATGTGATATATTTCTTCACATTAACCCAATCAACAGGCCCAAGTTCCTCATCATCCCTGAGATCACCAAAAGCCTCCAATGCCTTGTTTAGCATTTCATATTGTGTATACTTCAATACACGAAGCTACAGTTGCAGGAAATCAGATTAGAAACTGGAGCACGAAGAGAACATAACTATGCCACTTCACATTCATCGATCACATGTGATGTGAAACCAAATTACTGTTGTTTCTGATTGCAGATAACAATCACAGCAAACATATGCACCCATGAGTAGATAAAAGAAGAGCCTAATGATAATAATAGTAATGAAAGGCTCTATAAACAACTTTTGAAGCTACAAGGAATCAAGAGGGTTCGACCAAAAGAGAGACTGTTTTTTTTTCATAATTTAACATGTAAAGTTCATAAATGGAGCCTACACATTCAGAATAATCTTCGGGTCAATAACCAATATCCTGAGAAGAGTGGCGTCTTTGTGCCAACATGGGTTTGACCCCTGTGGGGCAGATCAAATCTTGTAGATCTATTTCGTTGGGCGAATAAACCTGGGTATCATGTTGCCTTCTAATAATGTGTTGGGCGTGTTAGTACTCTCGGCCTCATTATTTGTGTACGACGAATCAATTCATCACTATCTTTGAGCTCATAGATTGGGACAAAATATTTGCATAACTTAACACCTTAGCTGGGCCAGTTCACTTATTAATCTTATGAGTTAGAGTTCAAAGGGTTAGTAAAACATGCAAATGTACAGTTAAGCAAAATCTTTAATCCCAAGATCAGAAGAAACCATAGATAATAATTTGTTAAGCTAACCTTCGTTGCTGACAATTTTCCCAGACCAAGTAGGTGCAACAAAAATTGTGTGGTGGAACCATTCAAAATCAAAGTCAGAAACACGATGCCACCTGTGAAGAACACAAACTGCAAAAGATTTATAAGATCAGCAAAGCTCAAATAAAAAAACCATACTTTTCAGGAAAAGGGAAAGAACATACCATTGTTCCAACTTCTGGTTTCAGATAAGTTTGAACTGAATCACTAGCACGCTAGCAAAATAATTTCAGTTAATATCTCAAAAAAATGGTGGATCAGTTTCTAAAAAGATGTCTACAAATATGCACATAATGGTAACAACAGATAAGTGAGGATCAAAGGCATTGGTGCAAGAATCTTACTTTAACGGACAGAGAAAGTGATAGAGCAACAGCTCCACGCAATCCTGACCAAACAAGAACTGTGGCTTCTTTGATGTCCATACCATACCCAAAGTGACGCAACAGTGGATACAAAACACCGACAACTACAGCACGCGATATTTGCACAAAAACATAGAGCAGAAGAAGGAACCCCCATGATGTGCCTAAAATAGCAAGAGATGAGAGAATTATACCCATGATGTAAAGATGGGTTTGAACCAAGCTCATAATATAGAACGGAAGAACATATCAGGTGCACCCACTCAGGTGCTACTGTGTTCTCACCCTCCCAAAAAAAGAATGAAAATATCAAAATCCAAAAGATGTCCCTATTGATACAAAATAAACATTGAAGAGTGGATAGAGATGCATGAAGATTCATACCATGCCTCTCAAAATGAATATTATCTTGTAGTACGCCATCTGCAATAACAACCCCACTGAAGGGAGTTCAGATGTATGAAACATTGTGATGACAGTATCCATATTTGAAGCATTAATCATACCAAACAAAAGCAAGCATGGTCTAGTTTAGCCAGGGAAAAACAGAAGTATCAGAAATTATCTTTGCGACATGTAGAAAAGTTCAAAGCTGTTGATACCTCAGTATGAAAATAAGTGTGTTTGCAATGTAAGCAACCATTTCCCTGAATACAAGTAAAAACAGTAATCAGACATGAAGTGCACACATCACATAAAACGTAAGAAAATCTGACGTCAACTGGAGAAATCATGTGCGTCTCCAACATGAAGAGCACATATCCTTTTACAAGAGGTTTGCACTTAGGCCTTCACACAAGTTACGACTACAAAGACGCTCCAAAAGAATGAATAAGCCATTATATGATGGCTTAAATGAGAATTCATAGTAATGCTTAATGTGCCGTGAACTGAAGGATCACAATGTACATTCTACAATCCAATTTCCCAGGAAAAGAAAGAGATAAGAATGCAATGACACTGTATGATGATACCAGCATCTTGCACTAAATGATAAATTTGTTGTTGATGCTTTAGGGCATCATTATTTTTCATGCATTTTATTTTGGTGTTTAGAAACTCCACTATAAGCTGTGAATGACATTTCAGGGCATTGATGATGAAATTGCATGTCATTAAAAATTATACAAATCTGAAGTTTAACAGGTAGACAAATAACTGACTGCTACAAACTTGTTAACTTACATTTACAAGAGGGCATAGGTTTAAATGTAAATCTACTGAATTACAGACAATGCTCACACAAATCCAGCATCAACAGCTTCATGGAACTCACGGGATACATGAGGAACAGATAAAAAATAATATATTTGACTAAAATTACTACGGACGATCATATGCTGAGAATTTTGATCTTTGCTAAAAATAGAAAGTGACATATATTGCTTGAACATACCAGAAATGATGTAAACTTTGCTGGCTGTCACCCTTAAAAGCAGTTTTTGCAAAAGCAGCATAGAACCTGCCGACATAACAAAGTTAATACTGGAGGGAAGATAGCAAAGGATATGCAAATCAGAATGTGAAGACAAGTTTTACTAACATCCCCAAGGTCATGACGGCTAAAACACCAGAGACCTCCAATGCATCTTGCGCCTGATATAACAGTATTAGTAATAGAAAATAGCACCCAAAAAACTAGAGGACTGATCATTGTCTTGCAGAAGACATGAGAGAAAAAATAATTCATGCACAAGCAATGGCAAGCTCCAATCAATGAACATTGATATTTACTATCCTAAACAAATTGACATCTCATATGGATTGATTTCAGCTTAACGGTACACGGTAAATATGTCCAAAAGCTGGAAAGAAAGTAAAACTATTGGCGTAGGTTAAAATGGCAATCAAACCATTTTTGGTACATCAAAAATCTAGAATCCTGTTCCTAGAAAAGCCAATGTTCTTTCGCATGACATATATACAGTTCGCTCACCAAACAACCCCCAAGTTAGTTGAAGTTAGAATCAGGAGTATAAACAGTAATAGAATTTTGATTCCAACATGAATCCTCTGATATACCCTCAAAACCAGAATTGTTGTTCAAACCATACAATTATACTTGAGGAAATACAATAAGCTATGTCCAGTTCTGTGACTTAAAACTACATAGGGACTTTGCTATTGTGTATCTAGGAGACTTGAAAGCCAAGTCAGTTTACCAGTAAAACAGCATCCTAGTGTTGCAAAAAGGGCTGCTTGACAATCATTCTATGACTAGAGCTACAAATTATTCCAGGCAGTGACCTATTTCAAAACACTGAGCAAATCATGTCCTTATACACAAAAAAATATAATAAACAGAAATATGAGAGCTTCGATAGTTCATCATCTGGTTATCTTACAGTGAAGAAAGCAATATAGCTGACAGCAACGGTAAGTGAAATCTCTATGATTGTATCATTGAAAATAAAGCCCAGCCATAGTACTGATGCAATTCCAAACGCAAGGCCCAGAGCAACACTGGTCAAAGAAGATACCGATTAGCATCAGTAGCATGGTTTTGTATCATCTAGTTCAGACTTATAAACCATTCACATACGCTCCAAGTGAAACTTGTGACAAGAACTTTATGATGGACCCTGCATCGAAAGTTTTTCCAAGCACCATTCGATAGAATAGCTGATAGACAACAATAGCAGTCCTGTAGAATACAAGGCCATTAAGTACAAATACAGTCCAAAATAATCTTATAATTGTACATGGCGCAATTTGGTAACAAGGCCATTAAGTACAAATACAGTCCAAAATAATCTTATAATTGTACATGGCGCAATTTGGTAACAATGCAATAACCCACTGGTGGGTGCGCTAGCTAGGGTTCAAACTTCTGTGGGGGCAGAATTATCACTGTGGGTTACTTCCAGTATCAAATAAACATGAGCTTTTCATTGTTTTTTCTTATGAACGTGCAGAGCGGGTTTCTTCCCCACACATCCCACCCCAGCCCATTCCCAACCCCTTCCGGTGTCTTCTTCCTATATGGTGCGATTTCAAAATAAAAGAATGAAGTGAAAACACAGAAACAACTGTAGTAGTGAATACTTCAAATTTAAGTGTGAAGCACACATTCTAAAGCACTTTCCCCGGTAATTTCTAGACACTGACAAACATAACACAAAAACTTGCAATCGATACATTGAGTCAATCATTCTGTTTTTGTTCTCAAGAATGAACTTGCTCCGAGTAAAATACAGAGGAACAGACAAGCAGGCAGAAAAAAATCATGCATTCTAAGAATCAAAAGATGAACAATTTGGGAGTAACGGCAGCATACCCGTCATTCATCAAGGACTCTCCTTCAATTATTGTACTGAGCTTTTTGCTTGCTCCTAGGTCTTTTAGAAGAGCAACCACGGCAACAGGGTCGGTTGCACTAAGCAGTCCACTGAACAAGAATGATGTTTTCCAGTTCCAGTCATATGGAAAAGTGAGCTGTGGCAAATTAACTAGCTAGCATCAGAGCATTAGAATGAATGGCCTACGTCCGTTATCAATCCATGCACATACACACATACCTTTACAGCAGCGCCAAGCAAAACTGTTGAGATCACCACGCCTGGGACGGCAAGTAACACCATCTGCGCCATGCATTTCTGCAAAGAAAACACTTGAGCATGCAGTGAACAAACATATATGTAACTGCGGTGCTACATAACAGCCACTTTACAGCTACATCCTGTAAGAAGACTTAGAGAAGCCAAATGTGATGTGTGCAGAGCTACTTTATTTAGCAGACAAGAGGGGTTGCCGGCCACAATTTGTATTGGTGGATTTATGATTATCACGGATTATCTGCATCGGCCTACGACACTAACTGGATCGATGGCAAATCGGTCCATAATGACGGACTGGTACCAAGACTGAACGGTCACCCAGCAAAAGTGTAATATCAGAGGTAAATAA
>NC_041385.1:13269713-13275564 GCF_002162155.2 Triticum dicoccoides
GTGAGTGAAGCATAATTATCTTCTTCACTGTAGACCAGCCTTATTCAGTGATGTGACTCAAATCTCATAGCAGACAGACAGATAGATAGACAGCCCTGTGAAGATAGATACCTTGATCTGGTGCACTTCCATGGAGAAGGAGCTCTCGAAGAGGAGGGCGGGGAGGAAGACGGCAAGAAGGAGATCAGGATTTATGGCAGCCCCTGCGAGATTGGAATGACAGTTAGCAATAGCAGGGGGTTGAGGTTAGTCAACTACTACTAGTACTACAACTACCGAATTGATTCCGAAAATACTAGGAGTAGATAATATCCATGATTCAGGGTGAAGTGAGCTTACAGATACGGATGCCGGCTCCGAGCTTGCCGAGGCCATGCTTGGTCCCGTACTCTGAGCAGCATCAAAGAGAGACAGAGGGGATTAATAAAATGAATAAATTGCGAACTGGCATCTGACGGATGAGTTGGGCGGGGGCGGGACTGGGACTGGGATGGGAAAGGCGGCCGTGGACAGGAGCGGGAAGGGAGAGGGGGACGCACCGAGGCCGCCGAGGGCGACGCCGAGGACGAGGAGGGCGACGGTGTAGGGGACGCGGGTGCCGCGGAGGAGGTGGCGGGAGGCGATGCCCAGCACGAGGGCCACCCCGAAGAAGAGCACGGCGTCGTCGGGGCTCGGGGAGCCGGGCTCCTTCGTCCCCATCGCCGCCGCCGCCGCCGCCGAGGGAGGGGAGGAGCGGAGAGAAGAGACGAGACTGCCTGTACTGCGGTGCGGCGAGCTCAGCTTAGTTTCTTTTTTTTCTTGTTGGCTGTGGGATCTGACGAGGGAGGGGAGGCGAGGTGGACACATGAGAATCAGATTGGTTTTTTTTTTGTTTTTATTATGATGATGCGAATCCAATCACACGGCACAAGGAGATTTGATTAGGTAGTTTGTACTACTCTCTGTGTGTGTTGTGTGTGTGTGTGTGTCGCCGTCACGTGAGTTTTGGATCGCCATTTGGCTTCTCCTGCAAACGTAGTCAACTTTGCTGCTGCCGTCTCCTTGTGCGTAGCGTAGCTATGCCGTGGCTCCCGTGACCCTCCTCCCTCGGCGGCGCCGTTGCCCTCCCTCCTCCGTCGCACTCCGGCCTCGGCCATGAAGGTGTCGCCGTAGGGGAGAGCAAAGCTTCATCTGCTGCATCGCGTCAAGTTCAAGTCCTCCGCCGCTACACCGACTGGACAAGTCGGACAGCCTCCTTTTTGCCCAAGGGCCGTCAAATGTGTGCGAGTCATCCGGTACCATCTATCCCGTCAGCCATCCATCTCCCGCAACCAAGGCACTCCAATCGGTCTCGTCTCCGAAACGACGCCTCAGAGGAAGGAATGACCTTCCCCGGGCGTCGGCATCTTCGATTTCTTCCAATAAGACGAATCTCGATTTTCTTCACACAAAAAAGAGATCTCGAGACCATGAAACATATTATTTAAATGTCGTGAAAAACAATTCAAAACACATGAACGTTTATCTTGAATGAATGAAGCATTTTATTACATTATACAAACATTTTTTAATGCTATCAAACTTTTTTTTGAACCCCACGTATATTTTCCTGAAAAAAAAAATTCTTGCATTGTATCAACATTTTTCAAATGTCATGAAACATTTTATTAAACATGTGAACATGTTTTAGATGTCCTTAACATAATTTTAAAGGCATTTTCATGGATTTCATAAAGTACTCATGAATTAAAAAAATACTTTATTTAAATAATTATTAAAATTTCAGAAAATATGTTCGCAATTTTTTTTCATGAATTCGAAAAATGACCACGAATTGAAAAAATAAAAATTAAAGAAAACAATCGAATAAACCCCCAAGAACTTCCCAAAACCGATGATAGAATATACAGTAATCTTGTGGAATGCGTTGGCCCATACAACATCACTGGGCCTAGAATTGCATGTTTCCTCGTTATCCCTGCATTTGGGCTGGTGTCACTGCATATTTTTCCCAACACCGACACATGGGCCTCTGCCCACTCACTCACTCGGCTTATAACAACACTGACAGGGAAATATTAGGTGATGCCAACAATTTCACACTGCCATGCTACCGATTTCAAAAGTTCAAATTTAAACATTTCGAAAAAAAACCTTAGAAATATTGTCAATGTATGCAACACATGTGGCTGCAAACGCTGAAATTGAGATATCCAAACTCAAAATACGTATTCATAAACAAGAAAGTCAAATCCATAATGAATAGTGTCAAAATAAGACAAGAGTAAAAAATGACACTATTCACACTAAGATTTCTCCTTTTTGCTTCTCCATCTGTATTTCGATTTGGAAGTTTTAGGGGCGTAGGCACATGTCTAGAGAACAGTCATGATTTTGACAGATTTTCTTGATAAATTTATTTTAATTGGTTTTTTATACTTTTTTTTTTTGGTTGTATGGGTGCAAGGTGCTCCTATTTGGCGCATATAAGGCGGTGATGATGGGTGCACAAACACGCACCCCTGTGAGGTTTGGGCCGGCCCAAAGCAGGGAATGGGGTGCCTATTTTTTTCTGTTTCCATTTCCTCTTTCATTTCTTTTTTCTTTTATTCTTTTGCACTTTTTCTTTTTCTTTTTTATTTCCACATTTTTATATTTCTTCTTTAAATGAAATTCAAAAAATTCTTATGAATTCGGAAAAAAGGTCGGACATACAAAAGTATTCATGACTTTTTTAGAAATTATACACCCTCTATAAAGAAGTATAAGAGCGTTTACATCGTGACCTAAACGTTCTTATGTTTCTTTACGAAGGGAGTATGAACTCTTGTAAAAAGAAATCGTGAATTCAAAAAATATTCTTGGATTTTAAAAATCCTTGATTTGAAAAACATTAATGAATTTGTAAAAATGTTTCAGAATTTTGAAACAAAAATCACAGACCTGAAAAAAATAGTGATGAATTCAAAAAAAATACAGTATTTGTTTTTCCAATTTTAAAAAGATATTCGCAGAATTTAAAAAATCATGAATTCAGAAATGTTCGTGAAATTTAAAAATTAAAAATAGAGTAAAAACAAAAAATGGAAAAAATTTCAAACCAGTGATAGAAAAATACAGCCGAGCCCGTAGAACGTCGCTGCGCCCAGGGGTGCGCGTTTCCTTGTTACCCCCCGCGATTGGACAAGTCAGACAGCCTCTTATTTGCCCAAGGCCCGTCAAATGTGTGTGAGCCATCCGGTACCATCTATCCCGTCAGCCATCCATCTCCCACAACCAAGGCACTCCAACCGGTCTCGTCCCCGAAACCATGCCTCATACTCGTAGAAAGGAATGACCTTCCCCGGGCGTCGGCATCTTCGATTTCTTTCGATAAGACGAATCTCGATTTTCACACAGAAAAGAGACCATGAAACATATTATTTAAATGTCATGGAAAACAGTTCAAAACACGTGAACGTTTATGTTGAATTTATGAAACATTTTATCACATTATATAAACATTTTTTTAACACCACGTATATTTTTCTGAGAAAAAAAATTCTTACGTTGTATCAAAAATTTTCAAATGTCATGAAACATTTTATTAAACACGTGAACATGTTTTAGATGTCCTTAACGTAATTTTGAAGTTCAATGGGCATTTTCATGGATTTCATAAAATACTCATGAATTCAAATAATTACTTTATTTAAAAAATTATTAAAATTTCAGAAAATATGTTCACAGATTTTTTTTTCATGGATTCAAAAGGTCTCCATGAATAGAAAAAAAGTAAAAAATAAAGTAAAAAAATCGAATAAACCCCGAAGAACTTCCCAAAACCGATGATAGAATGTACAGCAATCTTGTGGAATGCGTTGGCCCATACAACATCACTGGGCCCAGAAGTGCATGTTTCCTAGTTATCCCTGCACCGACAACATGGGCCTCTGCCCACTCACGCACTCGGCTTATAACAACGCCGACAGGGAAATATTAGGTGATGCCAACTATTTCACACTGCCATGCTACCAATTTCAAAAGTTCAAATTTAGACGTTTCAAAAAAAAACTTAGAAATGTTGTCAATGTAGGCAACACATGTGGCCACAAACACTGAAAATTGAGATCCAAACTCAAAATACGTATTCATAAACAAGAAAGTCAAATCCATAATGAATAGTGTCAAAATAAGACAAGAGTAAAAATGACACTATTCGCACTTGGATTTCTCCTTTTTGCTTCTCCATCCGTATTTCGATTTGGAGGTTTTAGGGGTGTAGGCACATGTCTAAAGAACAGCCATGATTTTGACAGATTTTCTTGATAAATTTATTTTAATTGGTTTTTTAGACATTTTTTTGGTTGTATGGGTGCAAAGTGCTCCTATTTGGCGCATAAGGCGGTGATGGGTGCACAAACATGCACCCCTGTGAGGTTTGGGCTGGCCCAAAGCGGGGAATGGGGTGCCTATTTTTTTTCTGTTCCCCTTTCCTCTTTCGTTTCTTTATCCTTTTAATCTTTCACACTTTTTCTTTTTCTTATTTTTATTTTGCCATTTTTATATTTCTTCTTTCAATGAAATTCAAAAAAATTCTCATGAATTTGGAAAAATGATCGGGCATACAAAAGTATTCATGATTTTTTTTTAGAAATTATACTCCCTTTGTAAAGAAATATAAGAACGTTTACATCGTGATCTAAACGTTCTTATGTTTCTTTACGGAGGGAGTATGAACTGTTGTAAAAAGAAATCATGAATTTAAAAAATATTCTTGGATTTTAAAAATTCTTGATTTGAAAAACATTCTTGAATTTGTAAAAATGTTTCAGAATTTTGAAATAAAAATCACAGACCTGAAAAATTATGCGCATCGATGTTGGAATGGATGTTAAAAATTACGAATTTGTAAAAATGTCGCTTGCGCCGTCGACAGGATTCTTTGGGCCATTTTCTGCTGGAATGGATGTTGCAACAACCATCGCGTCGATCGATCCATCGATCTCCATCCACATCTACATTCCATGATTGCATCATCGTTCGTTACGAATAGCATTTTGGCCGATGATCACCTGCCCTACCCACACCGATCTCATCTGATTCTGATCTCCCTCCGTCCATACATACACCCGGCAACGTCCGGCCGGCTCTACCTGCGCGTATGGCTGTGCCTGTCCATCCCAAAAATGGTATGGAAAATGCAGTTAGCAGCCGGCCAGGAGCGGTGGAGTGGCCGTCTACTGTACGTACTGCTCTTCATATATGCATGCAGTATTCATTGGTTGCATTTCCGGCAAGTTGCTGAAAACATCTGCCGAAAGGTTTTGTTGGAAAAGCTGTTTGTTACAGTATATGTACGACCGAATTAATTCTCTAGTTTCGTCTTGTTTTTGTGAGAAGAAAAAATGAATAAGAAGTTGTTGCTACAGTATCTCGCCACGGATGCAGGCGTAGGGTTTCATGGTTTCTGTTTCCGACGACGGCCCGTACTAGGACTTACTCCCTCCGTTTCTATTTACTCTGCATATTAAAGTTGGCTTAAGTCAAACTTCGTAAAGTCTGATCAAGTTTATAAGAAAAAGTATAAACTTTTACTATAACAAATATATGTGATGTGAAAGTACATTCAATAATAAATCTAATGATATGTTAATGTTTTTGTTTATAATTTTTTTCAAAGTTTACAAAGCTTGACTCTGACTAAAGCTAATACGCGGACTAAATAAAAACGGGGGAAGTACTTGTCACACACGCACAATAGTTAAGGCAGGAACAACTAACAGCTCTCGCCCGAGCCGCTCCCGCGGGCGGCAGGGCGAACCCTAGCCGCCGTCGGACCGCTCCTCTTCATCACCTCCTCTCCTCCTCGCCGCCGCCAGAGGGCGGCGAC
>NC_041385.1:13275935-13278582 GCF_002162155.2 Triticum dicoccoides
GCGGCGCGGCGACAACCCGGGCGTCCGTGTCGGCGGCGCGGCTTGCCAGTGGAGCGGCGGCGGCTGCGCGGTGGTTGGGCGGCGGGTGATGTGGAGTTGGCAGGGCGGCTCTGCTGCGGGTGGTGTCACCGGCGGACCAGATCCCCTTGTCATCCGGCTCGGGCTGCGGCAACTTGGACCGGAGGGCACACTGCCTTGGCTAGGTGGTGCTCCGGCGAGGCTGAGGGGCCTCCTGCTGCTGTTGGCTGGCGGTGGGAGAGGCTCGGGGGGTGGAGTGTGGCGGCACGGGGCCGGGCAGCAGCCTCGGTGGCGCTCCCCTCTACTGCAGGGTAGTTCGGGGCTCCCCTCGGGGTCCTGGCGTGGATTTGGGCTGCCACGTTATGGTGGTGGCTCATAGCGGTGGTTCGGGTTGGCTCACGGTGGCAGTTGGACATCTCCGGCGTCGGTTCATCGATGAGCGGCCTATTTCGGCTTTGACCCCTCTTCTCGTCGTCCGGGTACTACCCTCGTTGAAGGGCTGGTCTTCTCCCAACTGCGGTCCAGTGCTCGTCTCGCGCCCGGTGTTGCGGGACCGAGCTCGTCTCGTGCCCGGCAGCAGGACCAAGCTCGTCTCGCGCCTGGCTGCAGAATCGAGCTCATCTCGCGTCCGGCGTAGCAGGACGGGTCACCGGAGGCCAATTTTGGCCGGCCTATCGGGTTTCGGCGGTGGGGGCTGCCCAGGAGTGTGAAAGGCGAGGCCTTTCCACTCGTCTCTTTGGTTGGGTAGCGACGGGGCTCGGGTGAGATGGTGTCAAGGTCTTGGATGCCGGGGCAGTGGCCCTGGTGGTGGTAGCGCGGTGCTCATGGGCAGAGCCCGTGGCTTGGTGCTGCCCGATGACCACGGCCGTGTGGGCGGTATGGTGGTTGGGGTGTGGCGTTCGGTGGCGGTGAGTGTTGGCTGGGGTGAAAACCTGTTCTATCTTCGGACGGACCGGCGGCAGCGTAGCGCGTTCCCTTCTTGAAGGCGTCGTCGCGGCTCTCATCGGTCATCGTGTTGCTCAAGGGGAAACTCTAATCCTCGGGTCAGGCGGTGGCAGCGCGTTAGCGTCGTAACCTTCTTGAAGGCACCTCCTTGGAGCACATAGTTCGTCATATGCGGCTTCATCTCTTCGCGGTGGCGTGTTCACGGTGGACGACCCCGATTGCTCTTGTAGTGTTAGGGGTGGTGTTGTTGCACTCAGCGCCTATATATCCCGTCTTAAGTGTGTGCGTGTGTTGTCGTGGGATGCGTTTGTGCTTGGGCTGTGGTTGATCATTGTTTTATATATAAAGCGGGACGAAAGCCTTTTTCGATAATAGTTAAGGTAAAATGATGAGAATTATGAAGCAGCAGGATTAGGAACTGACCACTTGGCCAAAGTAATGAAGGAATAGGTCGATGGCTACTGCTAACTCCCCGCTGAGAAACACTAGTTAATACATGCACGTAGAAGCCAGTCCAATCCCGTACATAGAGCATCTATAGCTGGGAGCCTCAAACATTTAGGTGAACGGTCCGGTTAGTGACCGGTAATAAAAAAAGCGACCCAGACAGGTTCAAAACGCCCGGTCCAGCCAGATCCGCGTAGTTGGAGTCGGATTTGCCAAGTCCGGTTGTATATGCTCGTAATACCCCTAAAAAAAAGCTATAGATGCTCTTAAACTGTTTCATTTTTTACTTTGTGTATCAATATATTTTGGGGAATGTACTTTGCGTGTATTAGTATACTTTGGGCTTTTCTATGCTGTGGCCCCAGCAGGCTGGATGTATTGGACGTTTGCTTTATATATAAAGCGGAGAAGAACCCTTTATTGTACGTTTATATAAAATCAAACTTCACAAAACTTGATAAAAAATGTATGAAAAACATCAATATCTGCAATAGCCGATAAATATTTTTAGATTATATTTCAGGATGAATCTACTGATATTAATGCCGTATACTGAGTGCTAATATATATATAAATGTTTCCTACAAGCAGTGATAGTTATCACCACTTGCGTTTTGTATGTTGTATGTAGTATCTATCGAAACCGAGAGTGTGTACGTGTAGTATGTAGTATATAACAATGATTAGGTAGTATATATACTAATTTTTAGGTAGTATGTACCATATTTTAAGTATGCTCTTTTTTACGTACAAATATGTACGCATTTCACAAATATAAAAAAATTATGGGTTCATATGCAATTTTTTCATGTAACTTGTTTTGAAATATCTTAAATATAGTATATGAATATATTTAAAATAATATAATAGTATATATAATAGCACAAGGTAGTATATGAGATATGTGGGGTAACTACCACCAGGTGGTAGGATGGATTTGTCCTATATATATATATATATATATATATATATATATATATATATATATATATATATATATATATAACTTTGTAGACTTTTATATACTTCAAACAAAATTAATAGGCTGAGCACTACTACATTTGGCATTTGGCATTACATGCAGAGCATTTTTACACGGCGGATAGTTGCAGCGGCAGTGATCAATTCTCCCGAGTAGTGCTACCAGTAGCGTAATCACTGACCGCATGTGCGTTGCGTAAGCTGCAACCAAGGTGGAAACACGGCCCTTGGCTCGCGCCGTGCGGTGGGGTGCACG
>NC_041385.1:13278952-13283418 GCF_002162155.2 Triticum dicoccoides
ATATAACTTTGTAGACTTTTATATACTTCAAACAAAATTAATAGGCTGAGCACTACTACATTTGGCATTTGGCATTACATGCAGAGCATTTTTACACCGCGGATAGTTGCAGCGGCAGTGATCAATTCTCCCGAGTAGTGCTACCAGTAGCGTAATCACTGACCGCATGTGCGTTGCGTAAGCTGCAACCAAGGTGGAAACACGGCCCTTGGCTCGCGCCGTGCGGTGGGGTGCACGGAGGGATGGAAGGAGGTGAGCGTGTGCTCGGCCAGTCATCCACGATGCAGTCCAGTGACTAAAAATCACAGATGGATCTTTAAGCTGAGACGCCACGAGGCATGGGTGCACATGGAGAGATCCCCAGCATCGTTGCTGCGGCGGTGCTCCTCCGGATCCAACACACACAGCTCGATGAATCAATCATGGAGCCATGCACACGTTCGCAGCACGGAGGAGCCACACACTCGCTCCCCACTCCTGCTAGGCATCAAAATCACAAGAAAAATAAATAAATAAATGTGTCAAACTGGTAGGGGTCGTCGAACGGAAGTACTAAGTACTCCCTCGGTCCCAAAACAAATGTCTCAAGTTTAGTACTAAAGTTAGTATAAAGTTGAGACATTTATTTCAGGACAGAGGGAGTACATGAGAGTATATTATGCTAATAATGGCAGAATGTTAACGCTATTCTTCAGTTAGCCGTGCATAGCGCTCGTGATGGGGCGGCTAACCATCATTTGAATCTGCTAATTTAATCCCCGATCACTGAACCGACGAGCCATGCTCTCACGTCCGTCCTTTGGATACACGGTGATGCTCCTGCACAATGCTAAAAATAAACTGTGATTGTGCAGATTTGTCGGCACGGACTGCTGATGCCTCCCGAGGTAGTAGTACAGTACAGTAGGCTTTACTACTTATCTGCTTTTTTACCTGTATGTACAAAAAATCTTGGTAAAATACTCCAAAGTCACACTCCCTTGGCTAAAAGGAATTGAAGAGCTCTATCCCAGAGAGAGAGAGAGAGATTCGTCGCCGATTGACCTTTTTTTCCTCCCAAGAAAGAAAATACCAAAAAAAAAAACTGTCCAAGTTTGGCATCTTCTCTAGAACACGCCACAGTTGACCAATCAAGAAGACGTGGTGTCCAGTCGCAAGCGTGTAGTGGAAGCGGCCTCGGATCGTGTCATCTCTACACCAAAAGAAAATTTCTTGTTGTCGGCCGATCAAATCTCATCTCATCTCATCTGCTAAACTGCTACATACACTGGCATATATTTATAGATACATACTGCTACTGGTATATCGTATCATAATAACTACTGGATGGATTCAGTGCTGGAGCTTGTTCGCTCTGATGTGCGCGATGGCCTTCTTGAGCAGCGGCCGGAACCTCTTGAGGTCGAGCCGGACGTCCTGCTTGTCGAGGTACACCTGCTTGAGCGACTCCCACCCCTTGCTCTTCACGCCGTCCGGGTCGGTGAATATCGGGTGGTCCGCCGGGTACTGCTCCGTCAGCGTGCTCTCCGCCGGCGCGATCCGGTACTCGAGGTACTTCAGGCCCATGTCCCTGGACGGCGCCCGGAAGTAGCCGACCACGAACTCCAGCCCGCCCAGCGGCACCACCTGGATCACCACCCCGCCCGTGGGGAGGAACACCATGTTGGTGAGCCCGGCGCCGTGCACGCCCAGCATGACGTCGCAGGTGTTGGCCAGCTCCGCGAAGGGCGCCACCTCGTGCGTGCCCTCGGAGACCACCACCTCGAACCCCACCTTCTGCGCCGCCCGCACGATGTCGTCGGCGTTCACGAACCGCCGCGTGCTGGCGCGCGCGATTAGTAACAGTCGTGGCCTGGCCCCCGCGGCGGGCACGGCGAGGCCGCGCGGGAGGCCGTAGACGCCGCGCATGTGTTTTGTGAAGTCGACCATGGAGTAGCCGTTGGGCGCCCTGAGCGGGTCGATGCTGAAGTCGGCGTGGCAGGTGAGCCCCACCTGGACGTGGCGGAAGCAGCGGGTGCGGTTGTCGGCGGCGAGGTCGACGAGGTCGTAGTTGGAGAGGCTCTTGAAGACCGGGAGGAACTTGCCGATCCACCACATCTGCATGTCGGAGACGAGGAGCTGCACCTCCCCGCCGTACTGCTTCGCCGTGAGGAAGAGCGGCAGGATCACGTCGGTGTAGGCGTGGAAGTAGTTGCCCGTGTACCCGCGGTCCGAGAAGAGCAGCGCCGGCACCGAGTGCTTGATCGCGCACTCGCCCTCGCCGGCGCCGGCGCCGGGGAGCGTCATGGTGGAGCGCACGGTGATGTTGGTCACGTGGCGCATGGCGTTGGGGTCGACCTTGCGCGGGTACGGCCTGATGCGCCACTCCTCGGCTCGCGCCGCGCCGACCATGGTGACCGTGGCCTTGGCGCCGTGGACGCGCACGTCGCCGTCCAGCTCGCACCAGTCGATGCGCCGGTTCGACGTCATGTCGCACAGCGGCTTCCACTCCCGCCGGGGCGCCGTCGCCACCTCCTCCGGACCTGAATAATAATTCCACGCATTAAAAACACGTCGATCTTCAGCCAGTAGTTGGGCATGAATGATCGGAAAAATGATTGGCGCACAAAAGTGAAGCAGCGGCCAAAGAAAATCTTTTCTTGCGGGAGCTTAGCAGACAGGAACATTATTCGTGTAGGACCAAGCACTACTACTTACACTAGTCCACGAAATGAAATGATCAAAGCAAAGGAGGGGTCTAGAAAATGGGGCTTTCGCGTCGTCAGATGGAGGGGTCTAGAGGGGATGAGGCATTGCCCAAATTGCTCTCCTCACAAGAAAGCTGGGGAAGAGGACGCAATGGGTGAAAGCAGAGGAGTGGACCAGTGTAGCAAGGACATTGTTTCTTTGGGATAGGAAAAATGGAGCTCCAAGAAGATGAGTCTACATTTTACAGCAGGACGAGTGATTGATTGCTCAAACTGGTAGAACAAATTCCAGTGCTTGAGGTGTTCCTTTTTTACCATGCATGGAAATGGAAGAAAAATTACTGTTGTACTGTAGATGAGATGAGATGAGATGAGATGAGTACCTGGCTGCTGCTTGAGAGGCTCTGGGACGAGGGGAATCTGCTGGGCTGGAGGGGCCTTGGCCTCCTCATGCTTGGGAGCCTCTGGAATGGTAGTGGTAGGAGGAGTCTGCTGCACAGGAGCAGGAATCGTAGCCGGGTCGGATTGAACCACAGGCTGGGAGCCGCCATTGTTGCCGCTCTTGTTTGGAGAATTGGCGGCAGCGAGGGCATCCGGCACGAGCAGCTCCTGGTCCTCAAGAACACCTGACCAACCAAACACCACCGCAAAGCTCAGCTTGTCAAATCCAACAACTCACTCCCTTTTCCCCCAAGAACCAAAAAGATTATGCCAAGCCGCATCTTATCTACTAACTAATCGGTTGGTCGACTGGATCCTCGCTCACCTTGCTCTTCCTGCGTGCCGTTCGCCGACAGGGGAGGGAGAAGGGCGCCGGCGGCGTCGTCATCGTCCTTGGCGGCCTCCACGGCCGCAGCAGCATCGCCGTCCCTGGCAAAGGTGTCATCTTTCTTCGTGTCCGCCAGCGACGCGTCGTGGACCAAATCTAAAGAGAAAAGGAACGGGGAGATTAAAAAAAAATACACCAGTCAGTGTCACCGGATTGCGTGCGAACCAGTAGAAGCAGCGAGAGCTGGAGGCACCGCCATGGCCGGGCCGGGCGCATACGAAGTTGCTGGCTTGAGCTTACCTTTGTTGCCGGCGCCGTCGTCGCTGTCCGTGTCCAGCACCTCGGCCTTGCTCCCTTCCCTGGATAATGTCTGCTCCGGCACGCCCAAATCTGAAGACAAGAGGGGGGAACGAACACGGCGTCGTGAGTCAGTGAGTCAAACTCGTCGATTGGCAAGACATATTTGGCCGAAATGCTGGCGCGGGGGGGAGGATTAAGCACCTAATTGGCTCTTGGAGCCGGCGGCGGCGGCGGTCGCCGGCGAACCAATCCGGGTCTCCGAGGGGCTGACTGCACATATACACGCATCGAGATTGGTTAGAGGCGGGTAGAGCGACAAGAGGAGGCGAATGCAGATGCGCGGAGGGAGGGAGGAGGAGGGGGGTTGCTTACCGAGGGGCGCGATGTGGATGGCGTCGAACCTGGCGGTGGAGAAGTATGCGCAGGTGACGAGGAGGAAGCCGGCGACGAGGCCGATGCCGAAGTTGCGGGGCTCGACGGTGCGGGTGAAGGCCTTGAGCAGCCTGGCGGTGTCGTGGTGGTGGGCCGCCTTGCCGCCCTCCATGGCCGCCGGACGGGCGCCGCTCTCTCACTTGTGCTCTGCTCTCTGCCGCTGTTTCTCTCGCCCCCCTTGCTCTGTCTGACTCTCTGCTGGCGAGGGGGAGAGAGGCGTGTCGAGGGTGAGCGGAGCAGAGGCCGAAGCGCGTATATATCTCTGAGCTACTAATAGC
>NC_041385.1:13283847-13285013 GCF_002162155.2 Triticum dicoccoides
AAAAGGCCGAGGCTTTCTCCCGTTCCCAGCTGTAGGACTAGTACTTTTGTTCCCGTAAAGAGTGGAGAGATGGGTGACCAAGTGACGGACGGGCGGAGTGGGGGACGAGTCCATCCGTTCCGTTCCGTGGCTGCGACTGCTACTGCTGCGAACGTGCTCCATGATTGGATTGGATCACCGGGCCGGGCCGGGCCGGGCCGTGCTGGAAATTCCGGAGGGAGGGAGGGAGGAGCACCGACGCTGCGTGCAGCGCGATCTCGCCTGCGCCTGCGCCTGCTCTCCTGCTGGATGGAATCCTCGGACTGCCTGCATTGCATCATGGATGACGCGATCGGACCGAGATGAGGTGCGGCGACGAGCTTCACGATTCCGCCGTGCATTGAGACGAGGCACGCAGGCCGCGGCGTTTATCTCGTGACTGACCCGACCCGACCCAACCCATCCCATCCCGCCGTGCATTCCTGACCGCTCCGGCGAGCCAGGCTTCGTCCACGAGAGCCGCGTTGACGTCCCCATGGGATCAGCAGTTCAGCACTGATGAAATACTTGCTCCATTTGCCTAGTACTACTAATGTGAAGGTGGGATCTGCGTTACCACCGGTAAAAGTGAGCGAGAGCAAACTCGGATGCATGCCTCTTTCCGCGCCCTGCTTCCCGTGCCTGTCCGTCCGTTACGTTCTTGGACCGCAAATTCCGACCGACATGGCATGGGTCCCCGTCCGTGCACCGCACCGCACGGCACGAATCAGGGGCCTTGTTTTTACACCTTCACTGCGGTTTACGCAACGCCCATGCATGCCTCGAGTGATTCATTGCTACACTCGAGAGGGCATTTCCGTCGACTATGAATGCGCATGTGATGACTTTGTCAAGCTAAATATTGTGTGCTGACTTAGAATGTAAAAGGCGCCCATAACGATACTCATAGAGTTGAGTGTACGTGCGTGTACATGAGCATCTGCATTTGTATTGCATCCGAGTCTCGTCGAAGAAGACAAAGGGACTCTTCCTATCGACGAAATACATACCGCACCCACACGCCATTGAGGGCTCACCGACGAGCGTTGCAAGCAACAGAGCATGGCCCTCCAGGCCAGACTGAGCTCCGCCCTCGCCAGCATAACGGCCGCCGCTCCCGCCACGATGAGATCTGGAGACGCCACCCT
>NC_041385.1:13285269-13302475 GCF_002162155.2 Triticum dicoccoides
GTTGAGGAGAAGGGTGCAGTCATGTTATACGCGCGTGAATGGTCCGTCGAAATTCAGAATGTGACCTTACAAGTGCACGGTTTATATTCAGTGTTTATTTTCGGGTTTCTTGCCCGTTAAGTTTTTTAGCTCGAAACTTAGTCTATTTACAACGTGATCACGACACAAAACCATTCGCTTCTCATATATATACATATATACGAGCTATCTCTCTCCACTAAAGATACATCAAATGGAGCTAGGTCTTTTGCTTTTTCTCGTCGTTGCATTGTCCTAGTAGCCTCCTCTACCCCAAGTGTGTGTTTGCACCGACGAATAGGAGAACAGTCTCCAAAGCCTCTCGCTCTTGAGAGCCAGCATCGGAAGAGGGTGAGATATGTTTTTGAGAAGCGCTTCGGGCGATTGAGTGTGTTCTTCACCATGGGTCGCCTTCCTTCCAAATCAAGCAATGCCTCACACCGTTGTTTTCCGCCTTGGCCGGCCTTTGCCAACATTGTTGTCAGTAACATTGTCTTAGCAACGGCCACAACAACTTCATCTACAAGCTGGATATGATTCTCCTACTTAATCATGGTCGTTACTTCCATGATGTTGTTTTACTTGTTGTTCAGTTAATCTAGTAATGTGTTGGATTCGCCGTGAAAAACATTTTCCTTTTCAAATAATCAACCATATGGACGTTAGTTTTTTTAGCTTGTTGTTTTACTTGTTCAATTCATCTGGTAATGTGTTGCGTTGGCCATGATATATATTTGGGAGTTAATCATGTTGATTAAATTTTCAACTGTAACTTTTTTCTTTTCAAATAATCAATTATATGGAAGCTCACATTCATGTACTATCGTATTAGTACTTTTTTGGCGGGGTCTTTCATTTGATTATACTCCCTCAGTTTCAAAATATAGTGCGCCACGCTTTTTAAGGTTCAACTTTGACCATAAATTTAACCAACGAGACCGAATGCGGCGGAGCAAAAATTACATAATTGAAAAATTCTTTTGAATACGAACTCATTGGTATAATTTCGCTCACGCCGCATTTGGTCTCGTTTGTTAAATTTATGATCAAAATTGAAACGCGGAAACCGAAGACACACTATATTTTACTCCCTCCGTTTCAAAATATATTTTGGAACGAAGGGATAGAACTGAGCGGGTAAGTGATATGGGAAGCTCACGTTAAATGGGCACAGGCTAAAAAACAAACGTGATTGCATCCGTTACCGCGTTAAAGGCGCTGGCGACACGACAACACGTCCTCTCTTTCCGTGGTCAACTGTGGCGTGTACTAGAGAAGATGCCAGTCCAAGCTTGGATAAAATGCTTGTTATTTTTTCCTTGGGAGGGAAAAAGGGCAGACCAGAGACGAATATCTAGGGAGGATTATATAAAAAAATTAACCAGAAACTATGAGTATTTTTTTACTCTGAAAAAAGGTGCATGTTCAGTAAAAAAAATACAGGCATAAAAATGCATATAAGATAGCCTAATGTACTGCCTCGGAAGCATCACAACTCCGTGCCGACAAATCTGCACCATCCCTTTTTTTTTGTTTGGAGAAGTGTGCAGGACCATCAGTGTGTGTGTGTGTGGGACGACGTGTGCACGTTTCGGCCCAGAGCATCTCCCCCCGTCAATGCTCCTGACAGCGCATAAACAATCTGTTTTCTTTCTCAAAGATCGTGGATTAAATTATCGTCAAATGATGGTTAGCCGCCCCATCACACACGCCAAGTATTACTAGGGTTAACTGTATCCTACTACTGTACCTCTAGTATGAGTCGCCATCTGTCTGCGCTAGAAGGCCCATTGATGATGCAGTATCGGTTAACTGTATCGGTTTGAATGTATGTATGTGAATATGTATGTACTTCAATGGATGTAGCCGTGGACCGGCCGATCGCACCGACCGTTCCAAGCCACTCAACTCAACATCACGGCGCGATGCGTGCTCGTGTGCCGCGTGAAGATCCAGCATACTGTACTAGCCTGTAATGGTGACAAAGGAGCCTTGGCCGTAACACTGACAAAAAAAAAGATTCCCTGCTATGCATTGTCCAACTTGGTTTGCATATTCATTAAAAAAAGTTGTTTTTTTTTTGCATATTGCAGTTGTCACGTACTGTATGCGCAAGTAGGAATCAAGAGGCAGGTGACGGGATCACCGCAGCGAGTGAGTGACACAAGTGCAGCAGGAGGGGAGGCGGTGCCGAGTGTGATAGATGCAGTGAGATAGTATAATAATGTTAATAATTGGCAGCAGCAAAGTTTGACAGAAAGTTGATCCCTGACCTGACCGCTGTGGTAGCACATGGCGTAATTGGCTGACACACACTGGGCACACTCGCCTCAATCAGCCAAAGCTCCTCCATGCATCCATGTCACACGCCGGCCATGTGCGTGAGCGTGAGTTAAAAAGTGTCGGTACGGGTTCCGGGCGGCCGGGGAGCCATGGAGCGGCGACCGTAACAGGGACGAGCCGAACGACCAAGCCCAGTCACCGGGCGTGACATGAGGCTCGATCGCCTTAGATCCGATCACTCCCTTGCACCGGGCAACTGCTGCCCGTAGTGGCCGGCCACCACACAAGTAGGACACGACACTGTAGGAATAAAACTTGGACCCTCCAAAGCCAAACTCCACCAGATTTTCTTCCGCCGTGCTCCCTGTCCCTGCCTACCAAACTCTTCCCGCGTCAACTTGTCATTAGAAGCACCGTTTTTCTTTTTCTTTTTTGCTTTTTTTCCTCGTCCTCTGAAAGCTACGCGGCTGTGAAGTTTGAACAACATGCTCCCTTCGTCCCAAAATTCTTATCTTAAATTTGTCTAAATACGAATGCATCAAGTCATGTTTTAGTATTAGATACATCGATATCTAGACAAATTTAAGACAGGAATTTTGAAACGGATGAAGTACAATTTTTCAACATTTGGGTAGTAAAATAACCCCACTCTCTCATAAATGTCGCTTCAAGGCGAAATGAGGAGGGGCTCAGACAAACTCCCAGGCTTCGCGCTCGGCCCGGTTGGACCGCGAATTCCGACGAACATGGGTCCCCGTCCGTCCGATCCGTGCACCGCGCGGCCAGGGCCATAGACAGGGGCCATGTTTGCGTCTTAAACTCCACGTTCAGTAGTAGTACAGTTTACGCAACATTCGGACTAGAAGTAGCATCATCAGTGACTGTCACTGCAAGAGTACCCTTAAGGAATAGTGTAAATGCTTGCAGCTGCTGTGGTACGAATGCAATGAATTTTGTTGGGGATCCTCCGTTCATTAACTCGTCTTTCTTCAGGGAAAAGTCTAAAATAAACCTTGATCTTGTAGGCGCTAGCGAAATCGAACCCCGAAGTTCAAATCCCTGAAATCGTCACTCTCAACTCACTAATCCCGGTCTAATTTGGACCCTGACAGGGTTTGCAGTTAAAAAGCAGTGACATGGCTGGGATTTTACTTAGTGGTGGGCCAGCGATGTAAGTGTTGACCGTTCTGCTTATAATCGTTGGGGCATTGGGGAACGAAATCAAATAGCGATTGGTTAGCGAGAGCGAGGGCAGAGGCGATTGGGGATTCCACGGTGGGAGCGGCGGCGCGACGTGGTCTTCGAGCTCTTCTGTGGTTCCTCCGCTCGTCCTCCTCCCCGGCCGCCGCGACGTCGAGGAGCACCACGGCGGCGGCGGCGGCGGGCATGGGGTAAGCGGGGCGGCGCAGGAGCGGGAAGCCGGAGGCCGCTGCAGCGACCTGCGAGATGTCGGCGGCAACAGCGGTGCTGAAGACGTAGAGGCCGAAGAGCAGGTGCACCCTGGCGCTGATGCCGAGCTCCACCAGGCCGAAGATGAACCTCGCCATCGTCCTGTCCTCTGGATTTGAGAGACGAGGTTTGGAAGCTGAAGGGAGAAGGCAATGACTGCAAATGCAACCACAGTTGGGAGGGCAATTTCTGAAGATGCAACCACAGTCGAAACTGAAGAAGAAGAATGCAGAAGTAGTGACTTGAGAGCTTTATGTATGCAGTGTATGCAATTTTATGTACTCAGTGTATCCACTTTTATGCAGTGTTTGAACAAACAGTGGTTTGTACAATTTATTCTAAGTTGAATGTACCAAAATGCTTTTCATATCTGTCAATTGAGCAAAAAAAAAATTGACATGACCATGGCAGAACATAACACATTTTTCAGCCATTTAATGGAGGTACACACCGAACATATAGCAAATTTGAGAGTACAAATCCAAGTTTGCAATAGATTACAAAAGCTGATGCCGTTGAAGGTTTGCAACATTACATAGCCTTAATGTTTGCATAATACTTGGCACCATTACACATTGCCACTAGCAGTAAAGAACTTGAAGCTAGGAAGGGATGATGCAGGTGCTCTCTTTGTCTTCTTTGCTGTGTCACCATGTGTCCCAGCAGATGTTCCAGCTGTTGTCCTTCTTGGAGGCTTAAATGTGGATGCTCCAGCAGATGTTCCAGCTGCTATCTTCTTGGACCTTGCTGGTGCAGTTGATGGTGCATTTGATCTTGATGCTGCAGTTTGGGCTGCTTTTGACCTTGCTGCTGCAGTTGGTGTTGCATGTTGTGTTGATGATTCACCAGGTTGCTACAAGCACAAAAATGAAGATATATTAAACTCTAGATAAATTAAATTTGAGATAAATCACTAGAAATCATGTAAATTCAGTTGAGGCATGCTAAATTACATCTGATGCCTTCCTTTTTTTTTGTAGTCTTCACAAGGTGCGCATTCTTCTTCTTGCCTCTGTCTGGGTTCTTCTTGCAGCCTCCCTTGTTGTGGCCAGTGTTATGGCACAATGAGCAAGTAATTATAGTGCCATGCTTACTCATTTTGTTGGTAGGCTTCGGTTTTTCAGTTTCTTCCCTCTTCCTGGCATTTTTCTTTGGCCTGCCTGGCATTCGCACATAACCTGGAGCTTGAGGCCTAGGCTTGGCAGAAATTGGCCAAAGTTCTTCACCTTCTACAGGCTCTAGACAATGCTCATATATGCTGTTGAAGGTATCAACTGAGTAACAAGGATCAATATAATCTTCCACAAGTTTCTTACACTTGTAGATAGCAGTAATTCCATGAGAACATGGCAGACTTGCTAACTGAAAATAACCACATGAGCATGTCCTATTTTCAAGGCTCACTGTGTACTGCCTTCTCCCAGTTAAAAGCTTCACTTCAAAGCCGTCTTTTCCATTCCAGAGCACCTCCATGAACTGTGTCCTTGCTATGCTGCTCTTCAATTTCTTAAATATGCTTGGGCATATTTTCCCATGGAACTTCGCACCTTTCTCCCTTTGTTCCTGAATTCTACTAAATATTTTCTTTCTGATCTTCTCTTGCATGGAAATCAAAGGATAAAACCTGGCATCAATGATTGCATGATTAAAACTTTCACACAAGTTGTTGTCAACTGACTCACGGTTGGCACCAACTGCAAAAAAAGCTCTAGCCCAGTGTCCCGGCTCTGTTCTCATCATGTCCTGCACACCCTCTGGTGTTAATTGTGCAAGCTTTGCTTTATAGTAGTTGAAGTCTTGTTTGTTGGATGCTTTAGCCACTGCCCAGAACTTTTTCTGCCAGTCATGCGCCCTATCCAATTCGCATATATATGTCGAGCACACATCCTATGCTCTGCATTTGGTAGATAATCTGCCATGGCGTTAATAAGACCCTTCTGCTGATCAGAAATGAAGACCCACCCTTCTCCATTATTGTTGATGTCTAGATCTTTGATAAGCAACCCAATGAACCACTTCCAACTCTCATTTGTTTCCTGCTCCACGACTGCCCAAGCCACTGGATACATCTGGTTATTGGCATCTCGGGCAATGGCACATAACAACTCTCCTTTGACTGCTCCTTTGAAAAAACAACCATCTAAACCTATCACTTTCCGGCAACCAGCCTTGAATCCCAACTTCAATGCGTTGAAGCACACATAAAAGCTTTGAAAAATGTTCTGATCCATGTTTTTTGGGTCCAAGCAAACTGCAACTGTGCTACCAGGATTACTTCGAAGCAACTCTTCTTGGTAGTCAAAAACCCTTGTGTACTCACTTTTCATTCCAGCCATTAACTTTTCCATAACAATCTTCTTCGCATGCTTGCATTTAGATGGAGACACATCGGCACACATGTCCTGTAGTACTGTTGCCTTCATGCTCTCAATTTTCCACATAGGATTAGCTAGAATAAAATGCTCGTACCGCTGTGCAATAACTTTCGCAGTCACAAGCCTGTTGTTTCTGTTATGTGCACAATGGTGCTCATCATTGAATGTGCTTATCTGGAACCTGCTGGTTCTTGAGTTTTTTGAAGCATAGAGCAACCAAGGGCAACCATCCCATCCACATATGGCCCTAACCCTATCTGACTCTGATTTAAGGAACACGATGCTCCTTTTGGTGACCAGTCCATACCTCTTCAGTGCTTTCACCAACTGGTTCTTGCTTCTGAATACCATCGTCAAGCTAAAATGTGGAATCTCTGTCTCATTATTGTATCTAGGAAACCTGCTCTTCCTTCTCACTTGTTGTCCGTCAGAGTCTTCATCGTATGAGTAATCCTCATCAGATGAATCGTAACCCCACTCCTTCTCTTCTGCTTCTATTTGTTCCTCCATATTTGCAATCAGATCAACTGGAACAGGATCATTGGATGATCTCCCAATCCAACTCTTCGTGTCCTTCATCTTCTTCTTGAATTTCCTAGCATGCCTTCGGAGCTCCACAACCTCTGAATTTTCACCGCTGTCCTCACTGTGAGGCTCATATTCAGGGTCCGAATTAGATTCACTATCTGAATCAGAAGCTGCTGTTTCTGGTGCTTCACTTGGATTGAACACCTGAGATATTGGAAATTGAGAGGCTACCACATCATCTTGCACATTCTCTGCTGCCACTTCCCTTCTTCTACCATGAACTTGCTTCATTGGACTGATAATGACTTGAGTGATCACACCACTGTCATCGGGAATCATCACATCAGGAACAATCACTACATTTTCAGTACCTTCAACTGTGTCTGCACTGATTACAATGTCAGGTGCAAAATCATCATCGCTTAGCTCCATGATCTCATCTTTTTCGAAATCACTACCACTGCTGCTATGCTCACTGTCCTCCTCTCCATGGTACTCGACATATATGTCTGCTACTCCTCCCACTTCAGTGTACTCTGCCATCTGCAAACATCTACTGTCATCATTCAGAAACATCAAGCCATCAGCAAGTGATTTCCCCGGCAACCGAAAATAGAACTTCATAGATTCCTTCAACTCCATATGATCTTTCAAAAAGCCTTTGACCTCTTGGAGTGACAGCTTATCTCTCTCAATCTCTGACATCTCTTCATCTCCCCCCACATACTGTATATTGAGACCATTATTGCCGATGAACTCGCCAGCGAAATGGAATCAAACATTCAAAATCTCCGCCGGATCCATGATGAAACTGAAATAAACAAAGAAACATCACTTACTCGTGCTATTACGAACAATTTCAATGCAAAAAAGGTACCCTAATCGCACCAAAATCCAGTCTTTCTACCCACAAACCCACAGCACGTTCCGCCCCTCCAACACTAACCCTAAGGTTGTACACAGAGGTAAAAGAAATGGTGCCCAGAGGAGGAGGATAATGGAGACATACCTTAGCCCGTCGCTCGCCGTCGCACGCGGCCACGATCATCGCTGATGTCGTCAATCAACCGCCGCCTATCGCCATTGCCGTCGCGGGAGATGAGAAGACAGGGGACGCTCTCCTTGACTAGATCAACGAACGGGCCGTCGCACTGGGCCGGGCCACCTTTTACGCAGCGAAACAGCCGTCTCCCTCTCTCTCAAAAGAAAAAACAAAGCAATCCCGGCTACGACTTGCCACGTCGACAATCCCTGTTTGGGAATACTTGTCAAGGTCCAAATTAGACCGGGATTCGTGAGTTGAGAGTGACGATTTCAGGGATTTGGACTTCGGGGTTCGATTTCGCTAGCGCCTACAAGATCAAGGTTTGTTTTGGACTTTTTCCCTTTCTTCGCGCTCGCCATCGACCGGGCGGCTTCTTTCTTTCATTAGGACGGCAAGGAGATCAGTTCCAGGGAATTGCGGGTACTACCATCATTCCGCCTTAATTGGGCGCTTGTTGAGTTTCCTTCACATAGGCCTCACTCCGGGCTGATTTAGCAGCTTGGAAACGGAAGAGCTTGCCAACCAGCCTCACTCTGTCATCCCTGCGGTCGCTCGATGCAAGAGGCAGCACCTCTTGCCTTGCGTCCGCATCGACTCATACAGCCTCTCCAAGAACTTGCCGCCAAATTCATTGCCAACAATCTGCACCAAGAGCCGGCAACCGCAATGAATACCGCATGCGCATCTTCTCAAGAGAAATACGTACGGTACACGACCACCCCGCCGCTCCTGGATGCCAACCACATCTGGCATACTGCCGTTTTTGGGATCGACAGACACGGCCATCCACACACCGCTGCCGGACGGATGGAAGCGAATCAGATGAGATCGGTGTGGGTGTGTACTGGTAACGAACGATGATGCAACGAGACGATCGTTTCCGTCGTCCGTGTGCGGCGTATGTATATGCGGATGGAGACCGATGGACCGATCGATGCGGTGGTGGTTGCAACATCCGTCCCAGCATAGAATGATCGAAAGAATTTTGTCTGTGTTGGTCGCACTTGCGCATCGCGTACATCGCCGGTACAGTAGCTACTGTTAATGGCGACGTCCGGCCTTGTTCCGGCGCGACGTATTTCTCGTCGTCACCACGTCGCCGGTGGACTGCCTTCAGCTGTCGACGCAATTAATGGCTCGAATGTGATTGGTTTCACTGTACTGATTGCACTGGTTGACGGGGCAGCATGTCTGCGCCGAGATGTTTTGACTTTGTCTGCCAAACCCAAACTGGAGGGAGAATATCCAAACAAATTAAATTAGGAGGGTCACAATGGGCAAGAACATAAGCTAGTAACTTCACACTTTCCTAGACAATGGGCAAGAACATAAGCTGGTGAGTAGGAACATCTATGTAGTGTCATGCAACGATATATTTATTAGGTTATAGACTCATTGTTTCTTGAAGTGTGTGATGTTCCGGTAACTTAGCTAGTTACCACAAGCACCTCTCTCTTTATTAAATACGTGCCACATAAGTAAAGTTGTATTGGAGTGTGTGATGTTACTTCTAAATTCCTCCCCACTGTGACCAGCCTAACAATGCGAGACTTGCATGTCACATTTCTCACACGGATGTTCGGTCGTACGTACAAGAAATTAGTCAAATCGTCCGTGCACGTAACTGTTTACGTCGTGGTCAGGGAATACGATCGTTTGTCGACTGATTTAATTACAGGGAATTAAAGGCGGGCGATGTGTATGTGCGATTACGACATCACGTCACGATCGTCCGATTCGATCAAAGCGATGATGGCAATGTATATGCTGTGAAGCATCGATCGGAACGTGTCCACATATGCTGGTAACGCGGTAAGAAGAACACGGCCATTGTTTCTGACACATAGGAGGACGCTAATACTGGAGATTTGTATCTTGGATCATTTGTTTGAAACCGATGGAAACTTTGACTCATCTCATTAAAAAGGAGGGGAGAATAAACTTAGTTCGAAGAGGTCAATTACACCTCAATGAATGGGAGAGAAAAAGCCTACTCTCACGACAACAAAGAAATCAAATGTTTCTCCCCCACGAGAACCCAATTCCTAGCTTTCGTTTTGATGTTGTCTATCAAGATAGTTTTCACTGTCGATTTGGTGCAGAAAACCCTTACATCCCTTTCGTACCACACCTCCTAGGTGACAAGCATGAGAAACGATGAGATCTCTTTTTCCCCATGGCCAAGGCCAAGAACTGTGCCGCCCACCAAGCATGAACCATGCGAATACCTCCCCAACTCGCGGTGTCCAACTCCGGGCATCAAGCCAACGCGTGATGTCCAACCATATTCTGAGAGTGTATCTCCATCCGAAGGTTCTTGGATCGTCGACTCTCTTGACGGTTTTGGTTTCTTGTTCATGGCACTCGTCAAGCAAGACTTTGGTCATGATAACTCACTGTTCATGATCAACAATGACAGTAGTCTTATAGTCCGCGACGAATAACCGGCTCCGACAAAGGAGAATTTCCATGTAAAGTCTTCCCACTTCTGGTTACGAGTATCTACAATCACTATTAGCAAATGTGAGCCCCTATACAGAGGCGGATTTAGGCCCCAGGCAGCCCGGGCGGCTGCCTGGGGCGTGAGGGTGTTTCCCTTCGTTGGCTGTAGCTATAGTACAACACTGTAGCTACAGTGCTTCGAAGCTTGCCTGGGGCGGCCTGGGGCCTGCCGTTTTTCTAGGTCCGCCACTGCCCCTATACATCTACGGACAAGCCCGGACGCATTCGCAGACAACGCCGGGCAGGTCTCTACTTGCCCCCTCCACAACCACACTCCTCATATCTCAATACCCAAATACATGCAAATTCATGCACGTCGATCATACACCACAAATTTATCATAAATTCAACGATATAAAGATAGTGTTGCACGAATAAATTCATTACATGCCAAAATAAAATTCAACAATTCATACATAGATAGGCGATACATGAATGAATCAATGACTTTAGTTGCCGTGGTCATTGATCTTCTTCATGTCGACCAACAATTTGTTCCCTTCATCATCAAAAAGGTTGATGTCCTGCAACATGTTCCTTGACTCCTCCGTCTCTCTCGCAAGCCTCAACTTCTCTCTCTCTCGAACTCAAGCCTTTGCATTGTCACTGTTTGTTGAAGCTCCCATTTTGTAACCTTCTCTTGCCTCTTCAATTCTGTTTTGTCCTTGTCCAAGGTCAACCTTTCAAAGTCGAACTCTATCTTCTCCCTTTGCACATGATGAACATCCTGTACCTTTCCTCCTTCTTCTCCTCATCGGCGGAAAAAATGTCTGTACAAGTGGCAAACAATTTTGTTGTTGCGCCTTCAAGCGTCAACTTCTTTCCCTTCAATCTCTCGCAAGCCTCAACTTCTCTCTCTCTCTCTCTCAAGCCTTTGCATTGTCATCGTTTGTTGAAGCTCCCATTTTGCAACCTTCTCTCGCCTCTCCAATTCTGTTTTGTCCTTCTTGAAAGGATCGATATGGTTGACTAGAGGGGGGTGAATAGGCAACTAACAATTTTTAAGCTTTTCTTTACCAAATTAAACTTTGCAACAAAATAGGTTGTCTAGATGTGCAGCTAAGTGAGCAACCTATATGATGCAATAACAACTAGCACATAAGCAAGAAATGGATGTAACACAAGTAGGCTTGCAAAAGTAAAGGCACGAATTAACCAAGAGTGGAGCCGGTGGAGACGAGGATGTGTTACCGAAGTTCCTTCCTTTTAAAGGGAAGTACGTCTCCGTTAGAGCGGTGTGGAGGCACAATGCTCCCCAAGAAGCCACTAGGGCCACCGTATTCTCCTCACGCCCTCGCACAATGCGAGATGCCGTGATTCCACTAATGGTGCCCTTGAAGGCGGCGACCGAACCTTTACAAACAAGGTTGAGGTAATCTCCACAACAATTGGAGGCTCCCAACAACACCACAAAGCTTCACCACAATGGAGTATGGCTTCGAGGTGACCTCAACCGTCTAGGGTGCTCAAACACCCAAGAGTAACAAGATCCGCTAGGGATAAGTGGGGGGAATCAAATATCCTGTGGTGGAAGTGTAGATCGGGCCCTTGTCATCCAATCCCGAGCAAATCAACAAGTTTGATTGGCTAGGGAGAGAGATCGAGCAAAAATGGAGCTTGGAGCAACAATGGAGTTTAGAGGTGGAAGAGGTAGTCAACTAGAGGTAGAAGACACCCCTTATATAGGCGAGGGAAAAAACCAACCGTTATCCACATGTTCAGCCCGCGACACGCGGTACTACCGCTCCAAGGGCGCGATACTACCACGAGTCCGCGTGGTACTACCGTGGCAGATCACGGTACTTCCGTGATCGCAGCACAGGCCGGGACTTACCTGCCTAGGGGGCAGTACTACCGCTTGAGCGGTACTATCGCTCCTCCTTGCGGTACTACCGCAAGGCAGGAAAGTCATCGCCTGGGAAGGGCGTGGTTGAAATAAATTACATCCGTGCCTACTTCCGCTGAACATGAGGTAGTACAAAAATCCGACACGGTACTACCGCTCGCGAGGCGCGGTACTACCGTTGCGGTCACGGATGTAAAAAATTACATCCGCGCCTACTACCGTGAAGCTGCGGTACTAGGTAGGAGGGCCACGGTACTACAACTCCTGGGGAGCGGTACTACCATGGGCCCCCGCGGTACTACCGCGCTGGATGAGCGGTACTACCGTGGGTGGCGCGGATGTAAAAAATTACATCCGACCCTACTACCGTACCGAAGCGGCACTAGGCCTGGGAGCTGCGGTACTACGGCTCAAGAGGAGCGGTACTACCGTGACCCACAGCGGTACTACCGCTGGTACTTGCGGTACTACCGCAAGTACATCAGTAGTCGTCAGGTTTCAGCACAACCAATATAACGAAGAGAAGCTCCAAAGTGCAGGGAAAGGTAGGACAAATGTACGTGTTGATTCCACCCAAACCTTTCCGACGCGGACCCCCTCTTAATAGTACGTCTCTCCTACGACTCAAATCCACCAAAGAGAAACGTAGAGCAACGCCGACTTCAATAGTCTTCGAGGGGCACCGAATCGTCTTGTGCCTAGTGATGAAGTATCTGAGAAACTCAAGGCACATTATTAGTCCGCAAAAGCATTGTCATCAATCACCAAAACACCTAAGGGATAAATATGCCCTTACACTTCTCCAAGGTCAACCTTTCCCAGTCGAACTCTATCTTCTCCCTTTGCACATCAATGAACATCTTGTACCTTTCCTCCTTCTTCACCTCATCGGCGGAAAAAATGTCCGTACAAGTGGCGAACAATTTTCTTGCCGCGCCTTCACGCGTCACCCTCTCCTTCTCCCACTTGTTCCCCACCATCTGCCGGTTCTTAGACATGGTTGCTTGCATGTCCGTCCCACCATTTTCCTCCTCCTGCTTGTCTAATCCAATTGATTGAGCGGAGCTAGAACCATAATTTTTCTTCATCTTCTTCATGTCGTTTTCAATCTCCTCGAGGACAGTTTGCCACTTGTGTTTCCCATTCAATTTCATCCAACCATGGATAAAAGTGAATGCTTTCTTCTCCACTTGATGGTATAAAGCCGCCACTAAAGTGGCATGGGTTTGAACTCCGATAACGCTTTGGTTCGAGCCAACAAATTATTTGAGATAACCAACACATTTTCTCACGGCCTCTTGGATGAGTGACCATCTATGTTGGAAAGAACACGTGACACGGTTGGTAGAGATTTGTTGTGGCTTCACATAGTGTTTGTGCTCATGGTAAAGTTTGTGAATAATTACGTGAGTGGTCAATAATTACATGATGATCGAAGGCGATGTGGGAGTAGCATGGAGCAGGCCGAAATCACTATTTTGACCTTGTTAGAGTTTTTAGTCGCAAACTGAACCCGACGTGAAAGTATTTCAAGATTTGACCCTTTTAGAAATGCTAGGGCCCGCGGCGTTTCTGATGAACATGGAAACACCGACCAAGCTAGCGTTTCTTCCCTGGCCCACTGCCAGGCCGAGTTGGCGTTGCTTGATGACGTGGCGGGATTGAAACGCCAAGCCAGCTAGTGTTTCTAGAAACGCCAGCACCAATGGCGTTTCTGGTGCAGATATTTTAGGTGGCCGTGGGGCTTGCACCCACCACTCACTCATCAATCTCTTCTCCCCCATTGGCCTATCCCGAGCTCTTGCCCTTTTCCCCCTTTGTGTTCCTCACTTATCCCCTCTCAAATCCTTGCAAATCGATTGGGTTGGTCCGTGGATCCGGTGTCATTTTCGTTCGTTGAGGTAACCTCCTTCATCTCACAAATTTTTATTGGTTGGATTTGCCCATTTGGATTGATTTGTTCTTGTTGTTCCTAACCCTAGTTTTGAACATGGATATCTAATGTGATGTTTTTAGTATTGTTGTTCCAATGGTGTTGCATTGTGATGTTGTTGAGCATACCTTATTGTTTGGTTTATGACTAATGTTAAGATTTAGGGTTAGGGTTATGCCTATGTTAAGATTTATGGTTAGGGTTAGTGGTTTTGTTAGCAATGTGGTATATTTAGCATTATACATTTTTAATCTTATGTTCCCCTTTTTTAGATGGACAAGATTGTGAATATTCATTATGTTGACAAAGAGGAATTCATGAATGTGGATATTGTTGACAAGTATGAGGAAGCATTGGTATTTCTTGAGACTCCTAGTTATGAAGAGGTTGTGGAAGAAACACGGATAAGATTAAAGGGGTGGATGCAAGTGACCAAGTTGAATTAGTAGGAAGATATGATGTTGGGTCGGCACACAAGTGTCGAATGAAGACAATGCCTATCAAGTCCAATTTGCATTGGGTTGCATATAAGGAGGTTGTTGCATCCTCGGCGGTCAAGTCACTCGAAGTATTTGCAAGTAAGGTGGTGAAGGATCCTCTCTTTCGTCTTGACTTGAACCAAACCTTAGTAGATGATGTGAGCCCGGTTACTAGTGTGCCGCCTATTGTTGAGCATAAAGTTGAAGCTGAAGCCAATGAGTATCCCCAATATGAGTTTGGAGGTAGTGCACCGATGAAAGATGATGGTGATGACTCCGACGAAGAGTATGAGAGGCATCACAACATTGTTGGTGACGTAGAGGCCGAAGTAAGGCATCAGGACATGGATCCTGACATTATCTATCAGCGTGCTTGTGTGGATGACTCGGATGATGAAGGCCCGGTGAATGAGTTGGACAAGGATGGCTTGACTGAGAAAGAAGCAGAGTGGTACACAAAATTCACCGGTAGGGATCACAAAGTTCCCTTGTTTTGTGATGTTAGCCTTGCAGATAAGGCTATAGTTGACGGTGGCATGAGCAAGACAATTGAGACTAGACAGTTCCCAAGTAGTACACCCGACGCGATATCGATGTCGTACGTGAGGAAAGGTTTGATGTTCGAGCACATGCTAGAATTCAGGATGTGGTTGTGTGAGTATGCTGTCAAACACCACAGGCCTTTCATAGTTGTTCACTCGGACTGCAACAAGCGATACACCGTGAAATGTGAGGTAGAAAGATGCAAATGGAAAGTGAATGGAAGACTCATGAAAGATGGTTGGTGGAAGATAACTAGTTGCAAAGCCACTCACCAATGCACACCGCCGGCCGTAGAAGCACGGAAGACACACCGTCAACTAACCTCGGAATTCATTGGTTATAAATACCAGAAACATATAGCCGAGGATCCAACCATTAAAGTGAAGTTGTTGATGAGTTGGATTGAAGATAAGTTCGGATATAAGGTCAAGTATGGGAAAACATGGAAGGCCAAGCAAATCGCTCTCAGAATGTTGTACAGTGGATGGGAAGAGGCTTACAACATGCTACCCAGGTTGCTGGGAGCGATGTCTTATAGAAACCCAGGAATGTAACACTATGTCCAAGATATTGAAGGAGTGTTCCGTCGTGCCTTTTGGACGTTTGGCCCAAGCATTGCAGCTTTTGAGCATTGTCGACCGGTTCTGTCTATTGATGGGACATTCTTGACAGGGAAATACAAGGGCACACTCATGATAGCAATGGCACATGACGCTAACGATCAGGTGTTGCCTGTGGCATTTGCTTTGGTCTCCATGGAGAACCAAGACAACTGGGAATGGTTCATGAGACTTGTTAGGAGCACGGTCATTCCTCCGAACCGGGAGGTATGCATCATATCCGATCGGCACCAAGGCATATTGAAGGCCGTGGATATTCATATTCCAAGGCATGCGAGGCTTCACCACCGATGGTGTATGAGGCAGTTTGTTGCAAACTTTTACAGAGCTTGCAAAAACAAGGATCTTTGCAAGGATCTTAACTCTGCATGTGTAGCCTTCTCCGTTAAGTCATTCACGACATGCTTGAACAAAATCTATGAGAATGCAAACAAAGGTGGGAAAGATTTCTTAGAAAGGAATATTGATGAGAGACACAAGTGGTCACGGGCATGTGACGAAGGAGGCATGAGATATGGTGACATGACAAGCAATCTTGTTGAGTGCTTCAACTTTGTCTTGAAGGGTGCCCGTCAGTTGCCGGTGACGGCAATAGCAGAATATACCTTTTACAAGCTAAATGAGTATTTTTTGAAGCACTCCGATGAAATCGACAAGTTGATTGCTGATAGTGAGAAGCCTCCCAATGAAATATATCCGAAGAAGGTTGCCGAGTGGCTGGAGTTTCAGAGAAACAAGTCAGCCATCCAGCAAGTCACTTGTTTCGATAATGTAGAAATGAAATACCAAGTGGATGAGCCAGGTGGGACAATCATATGGTGCTCGCTCATTTAAGGTGGCTCTTAGGACAAGACATTGCAGTTGTGAGCGGCCTAGTAAGTACCACTGGCCATGCTCACACATGATGTCGGTGGCCCGCATCAGGAATGTGGATATCTTCGATGGAGTAGTTGTTGTTGGGGAACACAACAGAAATTCAAAATTTTCCTACGTGTCACCAAGATCTATCTATGGAGAAACCAGCAACGAGGGGAAGGAGAGTGCATCTACATACCCTTGTAGATCGCTAAGCGGAAGCATTCAAGAGAACGGGGTTGAAGGAGTCGTACTCGTCGTGATCCAAATCACCGGAGATCCTAGTGCCGAATGGACGACACCTCCACGTTCAACACACGTACAGCCCGGTGACGTCTCCCATGCCTTGATCCAGCAAGGTGAGAGGGAGAGGTTAAGGAAGACCCCATCCAGAAGCAGCACAATGGCGTGGTGGTGATGGAGGAGCGTGGTGATCCAGCAGGGCTTCGCCAAGCACCGTGGGAGAGGAGAAGGGAGAGATGTAGGGCTGCGCCAAGAGGGAGAGAAACTCGTGTGTTGGGCAGCCCCCAGACCTCATGTATTTATAGGGGGAGGGGAGGGGGCTGCACCCCCTCTAGGGTTCCCTCCCCAAGGGTGGCGGCAGCCCCCAGATGCCATCTGGGTGGCGGCCAGAGGGGGAGAGAGGGGAGGCGCGCCTGGGGTGGGCCTTAGGGCCCATCTGCCCTAGGGTTTGCCCCCTCCCACTCTTCCCTGCGCCTTGGGCCCCTTG
>NC_041385.1:13302584-13361988 GCF_002162155.2 Triticum dicoccoides
CACACTTGGCCCGTGCAGCCCTCCGGGGTTGGTGGCCCCACTTGGTGGACCCCCGGTACCCTCCCGGTGGTCCCGGCACTTTACGATAAAACCCGAAACTTTTCCGGTGACCAAAACAGGACTTCCCATATATAAATATTTACCTCCGGACCATTCCGGAACTCCTCGTGATGTCTGGGATCTCATTCGGGACTACGAACAACATTCGGTAACCACATACAAACTTCCTTTATAACCCTAGCGTCATCGAACCTTAAGTGTGTAGACCCTACGGGTTCGGGAACCATGCAGACATGACCGAAACATTCTCCGGTCAATAACCAACAGCGGGATCTGGATACCCATGTTGGCTCCCACATGTTCCACGATGATCTCATCGGATGAACCACGATGTCAAGGACTCAATCAATCCCGTATACAATTCCCTTTGTCTAGCGGTATAGTACTTGCCCGAGATTCGATCGTCGGTATACTGATACCTTGTTCAATCTCGTTACCGGCAAGTCTCTTTACTCGTTCCGTAACACATCATCCCGGGATCAACCCCTTGGTCACATTGTGCAAATTATGATGATGTCCTACCGAGTGGGCCCAGAGATACCTCTCCGTTTACACGGAGTGACAAATCCCAGTCTCGATTCGTGCCAACCCAACAGACACTTTCGGAGATACCTGTAGTGCACCTTTATAGCCACCCAGTTACGTTGTGACGTTTGGTACACCCAAAGCATTCCTACGGCATCCGGGAGTTGCACAATCTCATGGTCTAAGGAAAAGATACTTGACATTAGAAAAGCTTTAGCATACGAACTACACGATCTTTGTGCTAGGCTTAGGATTGGGTCTTGTCCATCACATCATTCTGCTAATGATGTGATCCCGTTATCAACGACATCCAATGTCCATGGTCAGGAAACTGTAACCATCTATTGATCAACGAGCTAGTCAACTAGAGGCTTACTAGGGACATGGTGTTGTCTATGTACCCACACATGTATCTGAGTTTCCAATCAATACAATTATAGCATGGATAATAAACGATTATCATGAACAAGGAAATATAATAATAACTAATTTATTATTGCCTCTGGGGCATATTTCCAACAGTCTCCCACTTGCACTAGAGTCAATAATCTAGTTCACATTGCCATGTGATTAACACTCACACGTCACATCGCCATATGACCAACATCCAAAGAGTTTACTAGTGTCATTAAACTAGTTCACATCATCATGTGATTAAGACTCAGTGAGTTCTGGGGTTTGATCATGTTTTGCTTGTGAGAGAAGTTTTATTCAACGGGTCTGCAACATTCAGATCCGTATGTACTTCGCAAATCTCTATGTCATATTGTAAATGCTGCTTCCACTCTCCACTTGGAGCTATTCAAATGGTTGTTCCACTATACGTATCCGGTTTGCTACTCAGAGTCATTCGGATAGGTGTTAAAGCTTGCATCGGTGTAACCCTTTACGTCAAACTCTTTATCACCTCCATAATCGAGAAACATGTCCCTATTTACTCCAAGGACAATTTTGACTGCTGTCCAATGATCCATTCCTGGATCATTCTTGTACCCCTTGACTGACTCATGGCAAGACACACTTCCGGTACGGTACATAGCATAACATACTATAGAGCCTACGTCTGAAGCATATGGGACGACCTTCGTCCTTTCTCTCTCTTCTGCCGTGGTCGAGCTTTAACTCTTAACTTCATACCTTACAACTCAGGCAAGAACTCCTTCTTTGACTGATCCATCTTGAACGCCTTCAAGATCATGTCAAGGTATGTGCTCATTTGAAAGTACCATTAAGCGTTTTTGATCTATCCTCATAGATCTTGATGCTCAATGTCAAGTAGCTTAATCCAGGTTTTCTATTGAAAAACACCTTTCAAATAACCCTATATGCTTTCCACAAATTCTACATCATTTCTGATCAACAATATGTCAACAACATATACTCATCAGAATTTCTATAGTGCTCCCACTCACTTCTTTGGAAATACAAGTTTCTCATGAACTTTGTATAAACCCAAAATCTTTGATCATCTCATCAAAGCGCACATTCCAACTCCGAGATGCTTACTCCAGTCCTTAGAAGGATCGCTGGAGCCAGCATACCTTTTAGCATCCTTAGGATCGACAAAACTTTTCTGATTGTATCACATACAACCTTTCCTTAAAAAATTGGTAAGGAAACTCGTCTTGACATCCATCTGCCAGATTTCATAAATGCAGCTAATGCTAACATGATTCCGACGGACTTAAGCATCGCTATGGATGAGAAAATCTCATCGTAGTCAACTCCTTGAACTTGTGAAAACTCTTCGCCACAAGTCGAGCTTCATATATGGTGACATTACCGTCCATGTCCGTCTTCTTCTTAAAGATCCATTTATCTCAATGGCTTGCCGATCATCGGGCAAGTCCACCAAAGTCCATGCTTTGTTCTGATACATGGATCCTATCTCGGATTTCATGGCTTCTAACCATTTGTCGGAATTTGGGCCCACCATCGCTTCTCCATAGCTCGTAGGTTCATTGTTGTCTAGCAACATGACCTTCAAGACAGGATCACCGTACCACTCCGAAGCAGTACGCGTCCTTGTCGTCCTACGAGGTTCGGTAGTGACTTGATCCGAAGCTTCATGATCACTATCATAAGCTTCCACTTTAATTGGTGTAGGTGCCATAGGAACAACTTCCTGTGCCCTGCTACACACTGGTTGAAGTGATGGTTCAATAACCTCATCAAGTCTCCACCATCCTCCCACTCAATTCTTTCGAGACAAACCTTTCCTCGAGAAAGGACCTGATTCAGGAAACAATCCCTATTGCTTTCAGATCTGAATTAGGAGGTATACCCAACTGTTTTGGGTGTCCTATGAAGATGCATTTTATCCGCTTTGGGTTCGAGCTTATCAACCTGAAACTTTTTCACATAAGCGTCGCAGCCCCAAACTTTTAAGAAACGACAACTTAGGTTTCTCCAAACCACAGTTCAAACGGTGTCGTCTCAACGGAATTACGTGGTGCCATATTAAAGTGAGTGCGGTTGTCTCTAATGCCTAACCCATGAACGATAATGGTAATTCGATAAGAGACATCATGGTACGCACCATATCCAATAGGGTGCAACTATGATGTTCGGATACACCATCACACTATGGTGTTCCAGGCGGTATTAATTGTGAAACAATTTCCACAATGTCTTAATTGCGTGCCAAAGCTCGTAACTCAGATACTCATCTCTATGATCATATCATAGATATTTTATCCTCTTGTCACAATGATCTTCAACTTCACTCTGAAATTACTTGAACCATTCAATAATTCAGACTTGTGTTTCATCAAGTAAATATACTCAACATCTACTCAAATCATCTGTGAAGTAAGAACATAACAATATTCACTGCATGCCTCAGCACTCATTGGACTGCACACATCAAAATGTGTTACTTCCAATAAGTTGCTATCTTGTTCCATCTAACTGAAAACGAGGCTTTTCAGTCATCTTGCCCATGTGGTATGATTTGCATATCTCAAGTGATTCAAAATCAAGTGAGTCCAAACAATCCATCTGGATGGAGTTTCTTCATGCGTATACACCAATAGACATGGTTCGCATGTCTCAAACTTTTCAAAAATGAGTGAGTCCAAAGATCCATCAACATGGAGCTTCTTCATGCGTTTTATACCAATATGACCTACATGGCAGTGCCACAAGTAAGTGGTACTATCATTACTATCTTATATCTTTTGGCATGAAAATGTGTATCACTACGATCGAGATTCAATAAACCATTCCTTTAGGTGCAAGACCATTGAAGGTATTATTCAAATAAGTAGAGTAACCATTATTCTCCTTAAATGAATAACCGTATTGCGATAGACATAATCCAATCATTTCTATGCTCAACGCAAACACCAAATGACAATTATTCAGGTTTAATACTAATCTTGATGGTAGAGGGAGCGTGCGATGTTTGATCACATCAAACTTGGAAACACTTCCAACACATATCGTCAGCTCACCTTTAGCTAGTCTCCGTTTATTCCGTAGCTCTTTTATTTTGAGTTACTAACACTTAGCAACCGAACCGGTATCTTAATACCCTTGTGCTACTAGGAGTACTAGTAAAGTACACATTAACATAAAGTATATCCAATATACTTCTATCGACCTTTCCAGCCTTCTTATCTACCAAGTATCTAGGGTAATTCTGCTCTAGTGGTTGTTCCCCTTATTACAGAAGCACTTAGTCTCGGGTTTGGGTTCAACCTTGGGTTTCTTCACTAGAGCAGCAGCTGATTTGTCGTTTCATGAAGTATCCCTTCTTGCCCTTGCCCTTCTTGAAACTAGTGGTTTCACCAACCATCAACAATTGATGCTCCTTCTTGATTTCTACTTTCGCGGTGTCAAACATCGCGAATACCTCAAGGATCATCATATCTATCCCTGATACGTTATAGTTCATCACGAAGCTCTAGCAGCTTGGTGGAGAAACATCACTATCTCATCTGGAAGATCAACTCCCACTCGATTCAAGTGATTGTTGCACTCAGACAATCTGAGCACAAGCTCAACGATTGAGCTTTTCTCCCTTAATTTGCAGGCTAAGAAAATCGTTGGAGGTCTCATACCTCTTGACGTGGGCACGAGCCTGAAATCCCAATTCCAGCCCTCGAAACATCTCATATGTTCCGCGACGTTTCGAAAAACGTCTTTGGTGCCTCAATTCTAAACTGTTTAATTGAAATCACGTAGTTATCAAAACGTGTATGTCCGATGTTAGCAACATCCACAGACGACGTTTGGGGTTCAGCACACTGAGCGGTGCATTAAGGACATAAGCTTTCTTCTGTCCGCATAATCGCTACTGTCAACTTTCAACTATATTTTCTCTAGGAACATATCTAAAACAGTAGAACTAAAGCACGAGCTATGACATAATTTGCAAAGGGTCTTTTGACTATGTTCAGGATAATTAAGTTCATCTTATGAACTCCCACTCAGATAGACATCCCTCTAGTCATCTAAGTGATTACATGATCCGAGTCAACTAGGTCGTGTCCGATCATCACGTGAGACGGACTAGTCATCATCGGTGAACATCTTCATGTTGATCGTATCTACCATACTACTCATGCTCGACCTTTCGATCTCTTGTGTTCCGAGGCCATGTCTGTACATGCTAGGCTCGTCAAGTCAACCTAAGTGTTTCGCGTGTGTAAATCTGGCTTACACCCGTTGTATGTGAATGTAAGAATCTATCACACCCGATCATCACATGGTGCTTCGAAATGACGAACTTTCGCAATGGTGCACAGTTAGGGGGAACACTCTCTTGAAATTTTAATGAGGGATCATCTTATTTACTACCGTCGTTCTAAGCAAATAAGATGCATAAACATGATAAACATCACATGCAATCAAAAAATGACATGATATGGCCAATATCATTTTGCTCCTTTTGATCTCCATCTTCGGGGCTCCATGATCATCATCGTCACCGGCATGACACCATGATCTCCATCATCATGATCTCCATCATCGTGTCTCCATGAAGTTGTCTCGCCAACTTATTACTTCTACTACTATGGCTACCGGTTAGCAATATAGTAAAGTAATTACATGGCGTTGTTCAATGACACGCAGGTCATACAATAAATAAAGACAATTCCTATGGCTCCTGCCGGTTGTCATACTCATTGAGGGAGTCCCGGACTAGGGGGTGTCCGGATAGCCGAACTATCATCATCGGCCGGACTTCAAGACTATGAAGATACAAGATTGAAGACTTCGTCCCGTGTCCGGATACAAGATTGAACACATCATCAATATTAATCAAGCAGGACGTAGGGTTTTACCTCCATCAAGAGGGCCCGAACCTGGGTAAAACATCGTGTCCCTTGTCTCCTGTTACCATCCGCCTAGACGCACAGTTCGGGACCCCCTACCCGAGATCCGCCGGTTTTGACACCGACATTGGTGCTTTCATTGAGAGTTCCTCTGTGCCGTCACCATCAGGAAGGATGCCTTTTCCCGTCTTTAAAGACGGCACCATCGTCAAGGGAGCTTTGGCCGCTGGCCAGACTATCCAGCTAGGCGGTTTTCTTATGACCACCTGTTCGGCCACCGCTCCGACAGTGACCTCTCAAGTCATTAAAAGCGATCTTCACGTCAGCTCGGAATTCGCCGAGCAGCTAGATCTGATTGAGCTCTCCTCCGTAAACGAGCTCTTGGATCGCATCGCCGCCCTCGGAGTCGCTACCGACTACGATCAGATTGGGCTTAAAACCGATCTGAGAGAAATCAACTCTCCCCAGGTTACCCACCACGTTGTTGTGATAGAGGAACAATGCGGCGACTCTTCTTCCATGATAAAAACCAACTATGTCCGGATTCCCGATCCCTCCATGCCGGATTCCCGCGGAGGGACGGACGTTAATCAAATACTAAACCTAAAGTCAGGCATCGGACCAGATTTGTGGGAAAGCGTCCAGCAAACCAAGCTTCCGAATCCGGAAGCTTCGTGGCCTTTGAGCCTCAGATTGGACGGGGTTCCGAACTTGATTCCGCCTGCCCACCCAAGCATAAGCGATCTATCTCAAATATGGCAAGAGCCCGATGAAACAGTACATCATTACTGGGCCAGATTCCTCCTGGTTATGGACAGGATAAAGGACTGCCGTGAAGAAAGCGTGATTTCAATCTTCTGCAACAATTGCACGGACAAGGGAATCATAAGCGCCATCAGTCGTCGCGAAGTTACACGCTTCGCCGACCTAATGACCATTGTACAAAAATACTGCGCGATGGCAAGTGCCTGGAAAACCGAAACTAGGTTTTGGGACAATCCAGCCCTGAATACAACCCCAGTCCGAAATAAAAGGGTGCGTCATACTCAAGCACCTGGGTTAAAAACCAAAAAGCAAAAACCCCATAAAGGGTACGGAACCGTACTGGAGGGATGGCTCAACGGACCCTGCAAAATCCACAGTACGGAGGGCGCCACTCCAACACATAGCCTTCGAGCATGTTGGATATTACGGCAGGTGGCCAAAAGTGGCGAAGGCTTTTTAGCCCCGGGCAAACAGCCCAGCAGCACCAGTACGGTATTAACAGTCTTGGAGACTTTCGCATCAAATAACATGCGGAAACAAACAATCCGCAGTCTTGCCGAAGTCTACCAAGTAGCAACAACAAATCCGTGGAGCGACACGGCTATCACCTTCAATGCCAGCGACGAACCTAAATTCCGAACAGCTAGAGCACCAGCCGCATTGGTCCTCAGTCCGATAGTGGACGGCTTTCGTCTTACCAAGGTACTCATGGATGCGGCAGCGAATTAAACCTCATCTACGAGGAAACCCTTCAAAAAATGGAAATTGACTGGAGCCGCATTGAGCGAAGCAGCACAACCTTCAGGGGAATAATCCCTAGTCGAGAAGTACGCTGCACAGGAAAAATCACACTAGATGTAGTGTTCGGCTCGCCGGACAATTATAGGTCCGAAGAGGTCACATTCCAAGTGGCCCCATTCGGTAGCGGATATCACGCTTTGTTAGGGCGAGAAGCATTCACAATCTTCCAAGCTATACCCCATTACGGGTACATGAAGCTCAAAATGCCCGGACCCAATGGAATAATCACTCTCGCCAGTGATCCATATACAGCACTCCGCGCTGAAAATAAGACAGCCGCACTAGCCCTAGAGGCATTATCCGAAGCCCTAGCGGCAGAGGAATTAACCGCGCTGCGCTCCACAGTCGATAGGGACGATGTGATACTCGATAAGAGGTCCAAGTCCACCTCTTTTAAACCAACAGACGAAATAGTCAAATTTCAGGTCCATCCAACGGACCCCACAAAGACGGCATCCATTGGGGCACAATTAAATCCTGATGTAGAAGCCGCACTACGAGAATTCCTTCGGCAAAATTGGGACATTTTTGCCCGGCACCCTTCAGACATGCCAGGAATCCCACGCAGGCTGGCAGAGCACAGCCTAAATACCGAACCTAAAAGACAGGTAATGGGAGAGGAGCTAGCCAAACTCTTAGAAGCCGGATTCATCAGAGACATCAAACGTCCGGACTGGCTAGCCAACCTGGTAATGGTACCAAAAAAGGACAAATCCTGGCGCCTCTACGTTGATTTCAAAGACCTTAACAAGGCCTGTCCAAAGGACCCTTTCCCTCTCCCTCGCATCGACCAAATCATCGATGCTACCGCAGGGCACGATTCATTGTGCTTCCTCGATGCATACTCCGGATACCATCAAATCAAGATGGCGGAAAAAGACCAGACCGCAACGGCATTCATTACTCCATATGGGCCATTCTGCTTCAACACAATGCCCTTCGGACTCAAAAACACCGCGCAACATATCAGCGCATGATTCAGACATGTCTGGCTACCTAGATAGGCAAAACAGTAGAGGCATACGTAGACGATGTGGTCGTCAAGACCAAACACGTCGAAACTCTAGTAGACGACTTGAGGGTGACATTTGACAACCTCCGAGCATATGACATTAAGCTCAACCCGGAAAAATGTGTCTTCGGAGTACCAGCCGGAAAGCTCTTGGGCTTCATTATATCCGGTAGAGGAATTGAAGCAAACCCAGCCAAGATCCGAGCTTTGTCACAATTGGATATCCCTAAAGACCTCAAGCAAATACAAAAACTAACTGGGTGCGTAGCGGCTCTAAGCCGCTTCATCTCCCGTTTGGGAGAAAAGGCTCTGCCCCTCTATCGCCTCCTCCGGTGCACCGAACATTTCGAATGGACTGATGCCGCCACGGCCGGACTCGAAGAAATCAAGGCCATACTGGCAACAAATCCGGTCCTGGCCGCGCCCAACCTGGGCGAACCTATGTTATTATATATCGCAGCAACACATCAAGTTGTCAGCACGGTACTCGTCGTCGAACGAGAAACAGAAGGGCACAGATTCCCTCTTCAAAAACCAGTGTACTACGTATCCACTGTCTTAACGCCATGCAAGTCCCGATACCCACATTATGAAAAGATAGCGTATGCGGTGTTCATGGCATCCCGGAAGCTGCGACACTACTTTCAAGAGTGTTCCATAACGGTGGCCTCCGAAGTACCTCTCAACGATATTATAAACAATCGCGACGCAACGGGCAGGATTGCAGAATGGTCCATTGAGCTCTTACCATTTGACATAACCTACAAACCACGGCGAGCTATAAAGTCGCAAGTCCTGGCTGACTTCGTGCCGAATGGACCGAAGCCGAACTCCCTAAAGAGTATGGCGCGTACTCCAATTGGATCATGCATTTTGAGGGATCCAAAATGTTGGCTGGCTTGGGGGCTAGCGTCGTCTTGACGTCCCCAACTGGAGACACAGTCCAATACGTACTTCAAATAATGTACATGGACTCCAACAACGCAGCCGAGTACGAGGCCCTTCTACACGGCCTCCGGATGGCCATCTCCATGGGCATTCAACGCCTATAGGTGCGCGGGGATTCAAACCTCGCAATATCCCAAGTAAATGGAGACTTTGACGCCAAAGATCCGAAAATGGCAGCTTACCGCAACGCCGTCCTAAAAATGTCAGCTCGGTTCGAAGGACTCGAATTCCATCATGTAGCCCGGGACAATAACCAGGCAGCAGACGTGTTAGCACGCATCGGCGCAAAACGTGACGCCGTCCCTCCAAACATCTTCCTGGAACGGCTCTTTAAGCCATCTGTACTATGGGAAGAGGAGTCCGGAAATAACAATCCAGAGCCAGCTGCATCACCTAACTCAGACAATTCTGACACAATCGGCGGCTCAGCCAATGAAATAACACCTTTAGCACACGAAATAATGGCAGTAATTGCCCCGTGGACGGAACCATTCCTAGCCTACTTAATTAGGCAGGAACTTCCCGAAGACCAAAACGAGGCCCGCTGCATAGTTCGGCGATCTAAAGCCTACAAGGTCCATGAGGGAGAACTTTATAAGAAAAGCACAACCGGAGTCCTTCAAAGGTGTATCTCCGAAGAGGAGGGAAGAAATCTCCTGGCTGAAATTCACGCCGGACTCGGCGGGCACCACGCCGCAGCCCGGGCCCTTGTAGGCAAGGCTTTTCGTACTGGATTTTATTGGCCAACAGCCCGGGTAGATGCTCAGGACTTAGTCAAACGATGCGTCGGTTGCCAGCTCTTTGCTAATCAGAGCCACATGCCACCCACCACCCTCAAAACTATACCCATCACCTGGCCGTTCGCGGTCTGGGGGCTTGACATGGTTGGACCCCTTAAAGGGGGAACCCACAAGTACAAATACTTATTGGTCATGGTGGACAAATTCACCAAATGGATTGAAGCCAAGCCGGTTAAAACGGCAGAATCCGGACCTGTGATAGACTTCATATCCGTGGTAGTACACCGCTTTGGCGTCCCCCACAGCATCATCACCGATAACGACATGAATTTCACGGCCGACGAGCTTAAACTCTGGTGCAAAAACATGGGCATCAAACTCGACTACGCTTCAGTCTATCACCCTCAAACTAACGGTCAAGTCGAGCGAGCAAATGGTCTAATCATGAGCGGCATCAAACCCAGACTAGTGCGGTCCCTCAAGGAATCTAACACGCACTGGGTAGAGGAGCTCAACTCCGTACTCTGGGGGCTGCGGACCACGCCAAACCGAACTACCGGATTCACACCATTTTTTATGGTGTACGGCGCAGAAGCAGTTCTGCCCTGCGATATAATTCATGACTCACCTCGCGTGCACATGTACGAAGAAAGAGAAGCCGAGTTGGATTGGTAGGACAGTTTGGACGCCTTAGAGGAGGAGCGGGATGTGGCAAAAGCTCGTTCCGCATTTTATCAACAGCAGGCTCGAAGATATCAAAGCAGAGAAGTACGGGCCAAAGCTTACAATGTTGGCGAACTTGTTCTACGCCTGCCGGACAAGAAAAAGGACAAACTTAAGCCCAAGTGGGAAGGTCCCTTCATCATCGACCAAGTCCTGACCGGCGGAGCATACCGTCTACGCAACGCATCTGACAACCGACTCGAGCCAAACCCATGAAACGCAGCCCGTCTCCGAAGATTCTACGCCCAACGCCCGACTCAGAGTTCGTCTCACTCCTCAGTCCATCTTTTTACATTTTCACTATCTCTTGTCCCCCTCCTTCTTCCCACTTTTTTTTCAATACCTTTGATAGGCTGATTTGCGCATTGTTCGCACACACTCGATGTGCTCCTAGCACTCATTATACCTGGGGGCTTCTTTAACAGAAGCTTATTTATACGGGCTTCATGCCCAACACATGTGTCATACTTCCGCATGTACCGTTTATTCACCATTATATGCATCGATATGACTTCAGTTTTGGCCAAGCTGGGTTGCCTGGCTCCTGTGCTTACCTCTACGTTCCCGATTGTTCGGCTAGGAGGTAAAGGGAGCACCTCTGCGATTGTTACTGCCGGGTCAGCCGGATGTGTACCTCAGACTGGGTGAAGCCGAAAGCTAGCGTTCTTAAGAGAATATTCGGTCGATGACTTGAAAGATGATTTATTACTTACTTATTTATTTGCCCCCAGATGCTTTTTCTGCTATTTTCGCAGTCCGGACATGCACTTTAGGGCATGCCTCCGAGGGAAAGGAACCCTTAACGGAACTATTCTCCCTGGAAGATGTTTCTTACTAACCATGTAATATAACATAGCTAGTTGGGCACTTGTCTGATAAAGCAATTATGACCCCGACGCCTTGTCTCCACGCATGCCCCGGTTCTTCTATAACCGTAAGGGTATTCGGACACACTCCGGACTGTTGGGTCCGGAGGTCGAAGCGAAAAGGTCCGCAAAGACAAACGATCTACAATCCGGCTAGAAGGCATTTTACATGTCATTTAAAATTACATCGTCAAACTGACTGATTGTACTCCTCTTCAATCCCATCTAACAGGCTGTCTAATTTACAGTCCTGTTGGGAATATTTTGCGGCCCATTCTACTTGGCCGTACATCAAGCTCACAGGGATCTCCTTCCCATCAGGCCCCGCAGGTCCGACCTCGGCCATGTGGTTTGGGTCAGCCTTCGGGTACCGCGTCTTCACCATGGCCCAGGCCTCCCTAGCGCCCTGACGGCAGGCCGATATTTTCCACAGACGGAGGCGTCACCGTGCTCCCTGAAGCTTCTCAGCAAGCTCTCCAAGGCCCTCGGGAAGGGAGACGGAAGGCCATAAAGCCTGAACGACACCACTCATCGCCTGCCGGACACGTTCGAGCAGTTGAACCAGCTCGGGAAGTTGGTCACCCGTTGAACCAGGCATTTCCTCCGCAGGGCGACCTGTGAGCACACCTAAAGACACATTTTTGTCAATTGACTTCCTCGTCGAATTCTTCTTTTCAAAGGAATTTGCTCAAGCACTTACTATAAATGCCGTGACGAAGCCGCTGATTCTCCTTCACGGTGCCAGACAGCTGGGCCCGAACACCTTTCAGCTCTTCTCCTAGCTGGGTGTGGGCATCTTGGAGCTTGTTTCTCTCCTGCTGCACCTTCATAAGCACCCTCTCGCCGGCCTTTAGCTAACGCAGTAGTTGTTGCTTGTCCGAATCTAGTCCGGCGCCCTCTGCAATATTATTGTCAGATTTACGCACACGCCGCACTTTGTTAACTACTTATCTTTTCGAAGTACGTATTACCAGTGGGGGTCTCTGTGGCTCCCCCTGAGGTGGCTAGTGCGGCCTCAAGTTGGGCCTTGCACTCTTGGAGCTCCTGGGACAAGTGGGTATTCTTCTCCGTAAGATCCTGCATAATAAATGATCCTTAAATCAGTTGTTTTAACTATTTTAAGTCCCGGGGGCTACTAGCATATATAACTATTGAAATTACTTACCCGTATGTCCTTCACATACTGCTCCGTGGCTCTGGTTAAACCATCTTGAGCAGCACGGAGGTGCGCGTTTCCCGCATCAAAGGCATTCAACGCCTCCGGGGAGAAACACGCGTCACGAAGAACTGTCCGGCGACGCCTGTGATTCATGGCGCTCTCCACCTCAGACCGGGTGGCGGACAACCACGGCATCCTCTGTCGGAGGAGCATCTGGCTCTTGCCTTGTGTTCGCCTCCACTTCTGGACCACGCGATGGAGGATGGCTGGCGGAGGCTTGATTGGCAACCTCTCCGGATCCTCTTTGGAGGTCAGATCAAGGGATCGTTCCGGATCCTCGGGCTGTGGAGTTAGGCTTCGTATGCCCTCCACATCCCGGCGCAGCTCCTGCGTCGAAATCACAAAGTAAAATACTTGACTTTGGAAGTATGGATTGGGTAGATAAACGTCCGCTTACCCAGCTCCGAGGGTTATCCATGGAGAATACGTTCAACGGATTCGTGCAGAGAAAGTCCTCCTCCTCCCCCTTGTACAAGCCGGACAGGATCTTCGCCTGATCGGCTGCCGAGCTCGGCCCTCTGCGGCCGTGACGGGTGGCGTCGTCTTCCCCGTTGAAATCCCACATAGGGTGGCCCCTATATTGGAGAGCCTGCACTCCTCACATAATGCACGTGGCCATGATTCCAATCATGGTCAATCCGGAGTGGGCCAGTAACCTAATCTGGCCCATTAGATAATGGGCGCTCCTACATCCTCCCGTTGAGGGCTCCGCGGGCGCCAACTCAGGGGTTTCTTCAAGGGAGCATTGTTGAACTCCGGGAGGCCGATCCGAACTGGATCCGGCAGAGGGGCGTCCTCCATGTAGAACCATTCCGAAGGCCAGTCTTCGGACGCCTTCTTCGGGGTGCCGGATAGATATCCGGTCCCAACAATGCGCCATATTTCGGCTCCGCCCACTTGATATATCGACCCCTCATAAGAATGGGGTACAAGGCAAAACAATCTCTTCCACAGCGGAAAATGGGGCTCGATGCCCAGGAACAGCTTGCAGAGAGCTACAAAGCCCGCGACGTGCAAAATGGAGGCAGGTGTGAGGTGGTGAAGCTGGAGTCCGTAGAACTCCAGGAGCCCCCGGAGAAACGGATGTATGGGAAATCTGAGCCCCCTTATTAGATAAGGGACGAAGCATACCCGCTCTCCTTTGGAAGGGTTGGGGGCGCTCTCCGCCTGTTTTCCACCCTTGAAGGTGGCCAGTCCGGCTCGAACCGGAACCATGAAAGCTGGGGGAAGATATCCCTCGGTTTGGAGCGCCACTAGCTCGCTGTGTGGAACTGAGCATCTCCCCCAATCTCCTGGCTTAGGGCTGGGAGCGCGAGAGGAGGAGCCGCGCCGACTATCCATGATGGAATGGATTTGTGTCAAAAGCGCTTCGATGAGAACTTGCGAATGGAGGATGGTGTAAGCTGGATCTAGATCCACACCTCTCTTATAGGCGGCTCGTTCGCACGGCTAGGGGGTAAAATGTAAAAATACCCTAGCTTTTCGCATTCATACGACACGTGGGAGAAGGCCATCATTGGGCGCAAAAGCCAAGGAGCACAACATTTATAAGGAAGCCGGACACTATTCAACAGGAACATGAAGTTTCAAGGAGAACCCGCCTTGCAACGCCAAAGACAATATACGCGGCGGACTCGTCGTCGCTGAAGCCCGGTTAGGGGGCTACTGAGGGACTCCCGGACTAGGGGGTGTCCGGATAGCCGAACTATCATCATCGGCCGGACTCCAAGACTATGAAGATACAAGATTGAAGACTTCGTCCCGTGTCCGGATGGGACTTTCCTTGGCGTGGAAGGCAAGCTTGGCGATACGGATATGTAGATCTCCTACCATTGTAACCGACTCTATGTAACCCTAGCCCTCTCCGGTGTCTATATAAACCGGATGGCTTTAGTCCATAGGACGAACAACAATCATACCATAGGCTAGCTTCTAGGGTTTAGCCTCCTTGATCTCGTGGTAGATCTACTCTTGTAACACACATCATCAATATTAATCAAGCAGGACGTAGGGTTTTACCTCCATCAAGAGGTCCCGAACCTGGGTAAAACATCGTGTCCCTTGTCTCCTGTTACCATCCGCCTAGATGCACAGTTCGGGACCCCCTACCCGAGATCCGCCGGTTTTGACACCGACACTCATCGACATGCAAGTCGTGATTCCTATTACAAGAACATGATCAATCTCATACATCACATATCATTCATCACATTCTTCTTGGCCATATCACATCACATAGCATACCCTGCAAAAACAAGTTAGACGTCCTCTAATTGTTGTTTGCATGTTTTACATGGCTGCTATGGGTTTCTAGCAAGAACGTTTGTTACCTACGCAAAATCACAACGTGATATGCCAATTGCTATTTACCCTTCATAAGGACCCTTTTCATCGAATCCGTTTCGACTAAAATGGGAGAGACTGGCACCCGCTAGCCACCTTATGCACCAAGTGCATGTCAGTCGGTGGAACCTGTCTCACGTAAGAGTACGTGTAAGGTCGGTCCGGGCCGCTTCATCCCACAATACCGTCAAAACAAGATTGGACTAGTAACGGTAAGCATATTGAACAAAATCAACGCCCACAACTACTTTGTATTCTAATCATGCAAAGAATCTACGCAATAAACCTGGCTCTGATACCACTATTGGGAAACGCAGCAGAAATTCAAAATTTTCCTACGTGTCACCAAAATCTATCTATGCAGAAACCAGCAACGAGGGGAAGGAGAGTGCATCTACATACCCTTGTAGATCGCTAAGCGGAAGTGTTCAAGAGAACGGGGTTGAAGGAGTCGTACTCGTCGTGATCCAAATCACCGGAGATCCTAGTGCCGAACGGACGGCACCTCCGCGTTCAACACACGTACAGCCCGGTGACGTCTCCCATGCCTTGATCCATCAAGGCGAGAGGGAGAGGTTGAGGAAGACTCCATCCAGCAGCAGCACAACATCGTGGTGGTGATGGAGGAGCGTGGTGATCCAGCAGGGCTTCGCCAAGCACCGCGGGAGAGGAGAAGGGAGAGAGGTAGGGCTGCGCCAAGAGGGAGAGAAACTCGTGTGTTGGGATGCCCCCAGACCTCATGTATTTATAGGGGGAGGGGAGGGGGCTGCGCCCCCTCTAGGGTTCCCTCCCCAAGGGTGGCGGCAGCCCCCAGATGCCATCTGGGTGGCGGCCAGAGGGGGAGAGAGGGGAGGCGCGCTTGGGGTGGGCCTTAGGGCCCATGTGCCCTAGGGTTTGCCCCCTCCCACTCTTCCCTGCGCCATGGGCCCCTTGTGGGGGGGCGCACCAGCCCACCTGGGGCTGGTCCCCTCCCTCACTTGGCCCATGCAGCCCTTCGGGGTTGGTGGCCCCACTTGGTGGACCCCCGGTACCCTCCCGGTGGTCCCGGTACTTTACCGATAAAACCCGAAACTTTTCCGGTAACCAAAACAGGACTTCCCATATATAAATCTTTACCTCCGGACCATTCCGGAACTCCTTGTGACGTCCGGGATCTTATCCGGGACTCCGAACAACATTCGGTAACCACATACAAACTTCCTTTATAACCCTAGCGTCATCGAACCTTAAGTGTGTAGACCCTACGGGTTCGGGAACCATACAGACATGACCAAGACGTTCTCCGGTCAATAACCAATAGCGGGATATGGATACCCATGTTGGCTCCCACATGTTCCACGATGATCTCATCGGATGAACCACGATGTCAAGGACTCAATCAATCCCGTATACAATTCCCTTTGTCTAGCGGTATAGTACTTGCCCGAGATTCGATCGTCGGTATACCGATACCTTGTTCAATCTCGTTACCGGCAAGTCTCTTTACTGGTTCCATAACACATCATCCCGTGATCAACCCCTTGGTCACATTGTGCACATTATGATGATGTCCTACCGAGTGGGCCCAGAGATACCTCTCCGTTTACACGGAGTGACAAATCCCAGTCTTGATTCGTGCCAACCCAACAGACACTTTCGGAGATACCTGTAGTGCACCTTTATAGCCACCCAGTTACGCTGTGACGTTTGGTACACCCAAAGCATTCCTACAGTATCCGGGAGTTGCACAATCTCATGGTCTAAGGAAAAGATACTTGACATTAGAAAATCTTTAGCATACGAACTACACGATCTTTGTGCTAGGCTTAGGATTGGGTCTTGTCCATCACATCATTCTGCTAATGATGTGATCTCGTTATCAACGACATCCAATGTCCATGGTCAGGAAACTGTAACCATCTATTGATCAACGAGCTAGTCAACTAGAGGCTTACTAGGGACATGGTGTTGTCTATGTACCCACACATGTATCTAAGTTTCCTATCAATACAATTATAGCATGGATAATAAACGATTATCATGAACAAGGAAATATAATAATAACTAATTTATTATTGCCTCTAGGGCATATTTCCAACAGTTGTAAGGTTGCATGAATTCAACCTGCAAACTCATAAGTTAACATGGGCGTCTGGATTTCACCCTTTTCTGGACGCATCGCAGTGGCCAGAGTATCACGGTCCTAACATTAGGCCCGATCCGGAGATGATGGTACAACCCAAGGGTAGAAGGAGAACAAAGTGATACAGGAATGATATGGATGACCTCATGAGCACCAGAGAGTTTGGTAGTGGACATTTCATGGAGCCACGTGATAGAAACCAATGTGGTGGTTGCAATGAAACGACACACAACAAAAGGACTTGCAAAACAAACAAAACTTCAAAAGGGCACAATGCTTCTTCAAGTGGTGGCCTTGGTGGTGGCCAAGGTTCCGATGGTGGTCTTGGTGGTGGCCGAGGTTCCGGTGATGGCCTTGGTGGTGGCCGAGGTTCCGGTGGTGGCCTTGGTGGTGGCCGAGGTTCCGGTGGTGGCCTTGGTGGTGGCCGAGGTTCCGGTGGTGGCCTTGGTGGTGGCCAAGGTTCCGGTGGTGGTCGTGGTCGAGGACGAGTTACCGGTGATGGTGCTCGTGGTAGGGCTAGAAGTTCTGGTGGTGGCCGAGGATCTAGGGGTGGTCGTGGTCGAGGACGAGTTACCGGTGATGGTGCTCGTGGTAGGGGTAGAGGTTCTGGTGGTGGTAGAGGAGGTTTCATGGGTAGAGGCCATGGTAATGCTAGAGGAATGTTTGGATACCTAGATGGACCATTTCCGTACGTGGCTACACTTCATAATTATTTTCATGTTTCCCAATATTATTTTGATGTTGTTTTTGTCCTTACTAACTAATGTCTTGCAATTTTTCATAGATATGGCGGCTTCTCAACCCAACAAGGCAACAATGAAGGGGCTTGAGGATGGCGAAGGTGGCTCATCTCATAAGGAAAAGGGAGGAGGAGGAAGAAGAAGGGAAAGGGGCCTTGCTCTACACAACAGAGCTATGATGTGAACTGTGCCATGCTTTCGACCTTCGTGAGCTATGTGTACTCTAAATTGTGCCTCCTCTATGTGTACTCCTTTATGTGATGAACAATGTGATGTCACAATTGCTTTGGACTCCTCTATGTGTACTCCTTTATGTGGTGAACTATGTGATGTCACAATTGCTCTAGACTCCTCTATGTGTATTACTTTATGTGGTGAACTCTTTCCCGCTACCCGTTTCCCGCCAACTCTTTCCCGCCAACTCTTTCCCGCCAACTCTTTCCCGCTACCCGTTTCCCCGGCAGCCTCTCCCCGCCATATGTTCCCGCCAACTCTTTCCCGCTACCCGTTTCCCGCTACCCGTTTCCCGCCATATGTTCCCGTCCACTCTTTCCCGCCATATGTTCCCGCCAACTTTGTCCCACCACCCGTTTCCCGCCATATGTTCCCGCCAACTCTTTCCCGCCACCTATAAAACCCCCTTCAGACGGAGTTGGCTAAGCATTCCAGTGTAGTGTAGTTGAGATGTCCCATTATCCTTTCAATCGTAGTTTTCACCCTGGGATGAGCATGACTCTTCTGAGCGTAGCTACCGATTTCAGGATGGACAATACGATAGTTCCATGGGACAAACTCACCGGTAGTGACACCATAATGAATGAGTTGGCTCACCAATTATGTAGGTCTGGGTGGCCTGAAAGGACCTATGAGGAGGTACGTAAAGAACTTCTTAGGTTGCATGAAAGGTGGAAGAAGGTGGTGGTGCCGAAGAGTGAAACTTTCAGAAGGATTTCAGCAAATAATCCATCTTTATGGATTGAGGAGAGCGAGGACGAAGATGATATCTTCATGCCACCGCTTCCGGGTTCTGCATCTTCGAAGGGAAAGAGTTCTCCATTGTTGAAGGGCAAGGTTTCTTCATCGTCGAAGGGCAAGAGTTCTGCATCGATGAAGGATGACGATGATGACTTCATGTAGTTTTATGTTTTATGTTGTATGTTGTAAGTTCACTCGTACGTACCATTTAGTTTAGATGCAGTTCTATGTAGTTGTTTGTACTGTCTTGTTGTACGAGCATTCTGTTCTATCTAAATATGATGTTGTAGTTCGGATAACATCGTACATCAACAAATTATTAGTTAATGATCCAACAGTTTTCACAATATAAATGCCAAGTACAGCAATAGTTTAGCAATAAGACATTTTTTGGTGACATAGAAATAATTAACAAGTCTTGGTGACATAGAAATAACAAGTCTTGGTGACATAGAAATAACAAGTCTTGGTGACATAGAAATAACAAGTCTTGATGAGTTTGTTTTTGACTTCCTGTTCTGACGGAAACACCAAACCAGGGGGCGTTGTAATGCACTTTGGCAACGCCAATGGAGCCGGCATTCCAGACCTACATAAAAATGCTGTATTTGGCTTGGCATTTCCTTAAGACAGAGGCTGCCTGGGGTTCCTCCACGAAACGTTGTGGTGTACGCCTGCAACGCCAAAGATCATGGCGTTTCTGCTCTACATAGAAACGCTGAATTTGGCTTGGCGTTCCTTTAAGACAGAGGCTGCCTGGGGTTTCTCCACGAAACGTTGTTGTGTACGCTTGCAACGCCAAAGGTCCCGGCGTTTCTGCTCTACATAGAGACGCTTCACGTGGCTTGGCGTTCCTTTAAGACAGAGGCTGCCTGGGACACGTACATGAAACATTGCCGTTCACACCAGAAACGCCAAACCTGGTGGCGTTTCTAGGCCACATACAAACGCCAATGTCTTTGGCATTTCTGACCTTTTATGCAGATGACAGCAAACCATTCCAGGTACAGCAACAGATTAATAGTTAATGATCCAACAGTTTTCACAATATAAATGCCAAGTACAGCAACAGTATAGCAATGAGACATTTTTTGGCAACGAACTTAACATGATCCATCCTACATAATAATTCACAAGTCTTTGTGACATACAAATAACAAGTCCATCAGATATAGAACTAACAAGTTCGCTCCATCTGAAAAGCTAACTACATTTCTAGTTCACCAAATATAGAACTAACAAGCTCGCATCAGTCATAACTTCACTTCTTGCCTCTTTTCGCAACCATCTTCCCCCTATTGGCGTAGCCCTCTGGAGTGCTCTGCCATCGAGGACGTCGGATGTTCCTTGAGCTAACTCGGCGTGCTTCTTCAGAAGGCTGAGAAGGTTGAGTTGGCTGTGGAGCATCTTCCATCTGCGAAGCCCCAAGCTCCACATAGTCCGGATCCGCATCGTAGTCTGTCTCCTCCTCTTCATCTTCCTGTTCATCAATCCGTGCTCGGCTAGAAGAAGCACCTCCTCGGCTGGAAGAAGGACGAGCGGAAGAACCACATGCTTGGCTCGAAGATGGACGAGCGGAAGAAAGAACATCCATTCTATACTGAGCACGTGCACGCACATCCGTTGATGAACCGCCATGGCAAGAGAGTAAAGCAACTAGTGTTCGGCAACGATTCACAACCTTCTGCAGAGGCAAAGGCATTGACATGTAAATATGCAAAAATAGTTCACATGATATAAAATAAATGTTCATATTAAAAAGGCCTCTAACCTATAGAGTACTCCTAACGAGACCGTCTGTTTCTCTACCAGGTGCGCGGCCAAGCACCACATTACTATCATTGATACATCTCCATAGCTCCGTGCCCTGAATAAAACTTAAGTGACACACCACTCATGAAGAAATGATACATGTTCAAAAAAGAGACAAAAATGCATACCACTCGGTCATGCAGAGGGCCATAATCTAGGTGCGCTCCAATGGTCTCTCTAATAGAGTTGTTGAATGCACCATCAGCAGCCTCACTTGGCATTACTTCCAAGCAATCGGCACGAGTCCAAGCACCCTTAAGGATAACTCTATACTCTTTGCGAAGCCACTCCAAATGCCTTAAATATGCCCCTTGTCGTTGTCAGGTGTGTGATCATCTTCAACTCGGGCATTCCTCTGAGCATTCCACATGTCCACCCACATAAGATGGTGATCCTCCCAATTAATGACATTCTTGTTGTGTTGCCGGCTCGTCCTACAAAGCATGAGAAGTATCGGTATCAATTTTATTTTCAGTGGTTACACATTGATCAACATATGGTACAAAAACTCTCACCTATGTAGCACCACACTTGTCTCAACATACTCCGGCGGGGTGCGTTGTTGTACTCCAAATTGCTTCGAAACACGATGTGGAAGATGCCACTCCACCGCAAAAAAACATATCATGGGGCAACGCACACGCCAAAGATGTTGGTCACGAAAGCACATATTGCTCAAAGGGAACTGCCTAAGTACCATGTACGGCCTCCAATTAACCTACATCACAACATGTCACTAGCTCATGCACAACAACCAAAAATCTGAATTGATAGCAAGGCATTATATTTACCTGGTTGTAAGTAAGCATGTCAAGCTCGCTTATGTATGCCTTGTACCGCCCCATGGCTGCGATACTAGACACTTGGACATTAGCCCACGTGTATGCGATAGTGGGATACCGCACTTCATCCCCGTCAAAAGGCCACTCCCAAGGTTCTTCCGGAGCAATGGTCAAGTTACGGCCCACAGGGATACTGAGGGAGTCCCGGACTAGGGGGTGTCCGGATAGCCGAACTATCATGGTCGGCCGGACTCCAAGATTATGAAGATACAAGATTGAAGACTTCGTCCCGTGTCCGAATGGGACTTTCCTTGGCGTGGAAGGCAAGCTTGGCCATACGGATATGTAGATCTCCTACCATTGTAACCGACTTTGTGTAACCCTAGCCCTCTCCGGTGTCTATATAAACCGGATGGCTTTAGTCCATAGGACGAACAACAATCATACCATAGGCTAGCTTCTAGGGTTTAGCCTCCTTGATCTCGTGGTAGATCTACTCTTGTAACACACATCATCAATATTAATCAAGCAGGACGTAGGGTTTTACCTCCATCAAGAGGGCCCGAACCTGGGTAAAACATCGTGTCCCTTGTCTCCTGTTACCATCCGCCTAGACGCATAGTTCGGGACCCCCTACCCGAGATCCGCCGGTTTTGACACCGACATTGGTGCTTTCATTGAGAGTTCCTCTGTGCCGTCACCATCAGGAAGGATGCCCTTTCCCGTCTTTAAAGACAGCACTGTCGTCAAGGGAGCTTTGGCCGCCGGCCAGACTGTCCGGCTAGGCGGTTTTCTTATGACCGCCTGTTCGGCCACCGCTCCGACAATGACCTCTCGGGTCATTAAAAGCGATCTTCACGTCAGTTCAGAATTCGCCGAGCAGCTGGATCCGATTGAGCTCTCCTCCGTAAACGAGCTCTTGGATCGCATAGACGCCCTGGGAGTCGCTACCGACTACGATCAGATTGGGCTTAAAACCGATCTGAGAGAAATTAACTCTCCCCAGGTTACCCACCACGTTGTTGTGGTAGACGAACAATGCGGCGACTCTTCTTCTATGTTAAAAACCAACTATGTCCGGATTCCCGATCCCTCCATGCCGGATTCCCGCGGAGGCTCGGACGCTAATCGAATACTGAACCTAAAGTCAGGCATCAGACCAGATTTGTTGGAAAGCGTCCAGCAAACCAAACTTCCGAATCCGGAAGCTTCTTGGCCTTTGAGCCTCAGATCGGGCGGGGTCCCGAACTTAATTCCACCCGCCCACCCAAACATAAGCGATCCATCTCAAATACGGCAAGAGCCCAATGAAACAGTACATCATTACTAGGCCAGATTCCTCCTGGTTATGAACAGGATAAAGGACTGCCGTGAAGAAAGCGCGATTTCAATCTTCTGCAACAATTGCACGGACAAGGGAATCATAAACGCCATCAGCCGTCGCAAAGTTACACGCTTCGCCGACCTAGCGACCATTATACAAAAATACTGCACGATGGAGAGTGCCTGGAAAACCGAAACTAGGTTTTAGGACAATCCGGCCCTGAATACAACCCCAGTCCGAAATAAAAGGGTGCGTCATACTCAAGCACCTGGGTTAAAAACCAAAAAGCAAAAAACCCCTAAAGGGTACGGAACCGTACTGGAGGGATGGCTCAACGGACCCTGCAAAAACCACAGTACGGAGGGCGCCACTCCAACACATAGCCTTCGAGCATGTTGGATATTACGACAGGTGGCCAAAAGTGGGGAAGGCTTTTTAGCCCCGGGCAACCAGCCCATTAGTACCAGTACGGAATTAACAGTCTTCGAGACTTTCGCGTCAAATAACATGCGGAAACGAACAATCCGCAGCCTTGCTGAAGTCTACCAAGTAGCAACAACAAATCCATGGACCGACACGGCTATCACCTTCAATGCCAGCGACGAACCTAAATTCCGAACAGCTAGAGCACCAGCCGCATTGGTCCTCAGTCCGATAGTGGACGGCTTTCGTCTTATCAAGGTACTCATGGATGGCGGCAGCGGATTAAACCTCATCTATGAGGAAACCCTTCAAAAAATGGAAATTGACTGGAGCCGCATTGAGCGAAGCAGCACAACCTTCAGGGGAATAATCCCTAGTCGAGAAGTACGCTGCACAGGAAAAATCACACTAGATGTAGTGTTCGGCTCGCCGGACAATTATAGGTCCGAAGAGGTCACGTTCCAAGTGGCCCCATTCGGCAGCAGATATCACGCTTTGTTAGGGCGAGAGGCATTCACAATCTTCCAAGCTATACCCCATTACGGGTACATGAAGCTCAAAATGCCCGGACCCAATTGAGTAATTACTCTCGCCAGTGATCCAGATACAGCACTCCGCGCTGAAAATAAGACAGCCGCACTGGCCCTAGAGGCATTATCCGAAGCCCTAGCGGCAGAGGAACTAACTGCGCTGCGCAGCACGGTGGATAGGGACGATGTGATACTCGATAAGAGGTCCAAGTCCACCTCTTTTAAACCAGCAGATGAAATAGTCAAATTTCAGGTCCATCCAACGGACCCCACAAAGACGGCATCCATTGGGGCAAAATTAAATCCTGATGTAGAAGCCGCACTACGAGAATTCCTTCGGGAAAATTGGGACATTTTTGCCTGGCACCCTTCAGACATGCCAGGAATCCCACGCAGGCTGGCAGAGCAGAGTCTAATTATCCTAAAAGGATTCAAGCTAGTCAAACAAGCTCTTCGGCGATTTTCCGAACCCAAAAGACAGGCAATGGGAGAGGAGCTAGCCAAACTCTTAGAAGCCGGATTCATCAGAGATATAAAACATCCGGACTGGCTAGCCAACCTAGTAATGGTACCAAAAAAGGACAAATCCTGGCGCCTTTGTGTCGATTTCAAAGACCTTAACAAGGCCTGTCCAAAGGACCCTTTCCCTCTCCCTCGCATCGACCAAATCATCGATGCTACCGTAGGGCACGATTCATTGTGCTTCCTCGACGCATATTCCGGATACCATCAAATCAAGATGGCAGAAAAAGACCAGGCCGCAATGGCATTCATTACTCCATATGGGCCATTCTGCTTCAACACAATGCCCTTCGGACTCAAAAACGCCATCGCAACATATCAGCGCATGATTCAGACATGTCTGGCTACCCAGATAGGCAAAACAGTAGAGGCATACATAGAGGATGTGGTCGTCAAGACCAAGCACGTCGAAACTCTAGTAGACGACTTGAGGGTGACATTTGACGACCTCCGAGCATATGACATTAAGCTCAACCCAGAAAAATGTGTCTTCGGAGTACCAGCCGGAAAGCTTTTGGGCTTCATTGTATCTGGTAGAGGAATTGAAGCAAACCCAGCCAAGATCCGAGCTCTGTCACAATTGGATATCCCAAAAGACCTCAAGCAAATACAAAAACTGACTGGGTGCGTAGCGGCTCTAAGCCGCTTCATCTCCCGTTTGGGAGAAAAGGCTCTGCCCCTCTATCGCCTCCTTCGGCGCACCGAACACTTCGAATGGACGGATGCTGCCACGGCCGGACTCGAATAATTCAAGGCCATACTCGCAACAAATCCGGTACTAGCCGCGCCCAACCTGGGCAAACCTATGTTATTATATATCGCAGCAACACATCAAGTTGTCAGCGCGGTACTCGTCGTCGAACGAGAAACAGAAGGGCACAGATTCCCTCTTCAAAAACCAGTGTACTACGTATCCACTGTCTTAACTCCATGCAAGTCCCGGTACCCACATTATCAAAAGATAGCGTATGCGGTGTTCATGGCATCCCAGAAGCTGCGACACTACTTTCAAGAGTGTTCCATAACGGTGGCCTCCGAAGTACCTCTCAACGATATTATAAACAACCGCGACGCAACAGGCAGGATTGCAAAATGGGCCATTGAGCTCTTACCATTTGACATAACCTACAAACCACGGCGAGCTATAAAGTCGCAAGTCCTGGCTGACTTCGTCGCCGAATGGACCAAAGCCGAACTCCCTAAAGAGTACGGCGTGTACTCCAATTGGATCATGCATTTCGACGGATCCAAAATGTTGGCTGGCTTGGCGGCTGGCGTCGTCTTGACGTCCCCAACTAGAGACACAGTCCAATACATACTTCAAATAATGTACATGGACTCCAACAACGCAGCCGAATACGAGGCCCTTCTACACGGCCTCCGGATGGCAATCTCCAAGGACTCGAATTCCACCATGTAGCCCGGGATAATAACCAGGCAGCAGACGTGTTGGCACGCATCGGGACAAAATGCGACGCCGTCCCTCCAAACATCTTCCTGGAACGGCTCTTTAAGCCATCCGTATTATGGGAAGAGGAGTCCGGAAATAACAATCCGGAGCCAGCTACCTCACCTAGCCAGTTGGACCCCTTAAAGGGGGAACCCACAAGCACAAATACTTATTGGTCATGGTGGACAAATTCACCAAATGGATTGAAGCCAAGCCGGTTAAAACGGCAGAATCCGGACCTGTGATAGATTTCATATCCGGGGTAGTACACTGTTTTGGCGTCACCCACTGCATCATCACTGATAACGACACGAATTTCATGGCCGACGAGGTTAAACTCTGGTGCAAAAACATGGGCATCAAGCTCGACTATGCTTCAATCTATCACCCCCAAACTAACGGTCAAGTCGAGCGAGCAAATGGTCTAATCATGAGCGGCATCAAACCCAGACTAGTGCGGTCCCTCAAGGAGTCTAACACGCACTGGGTAGAGGAGCTCGACTCCGTACTCTGGGGGCTATGGACCAGGCCAAACCGAACTACCGGATTCACACCATTTTTCATGGTGTACGGCGCAGAGGCAGTTCTGCCCTGCGATATAATTCATGACTCACCTCGCGTGCGCATGTACGAAGAAAGAGAAGCCGAGCTGGATCGGCAGGACAGTTTGGACGCCTTAGAGGAGGAGCGGGACGTGGCAAAAGCTCATTCCGCATTTTATCAACAGCAGGCTCGAAGATATCAAAGCAGAGAAGTACGGGCCAAAGCTTACAATGTTGGCGAACTTGTTCTAGGCCTGCCGGACAAGAAAAAGGACAAACTTAAGCCCAAGTGGGAAGGTCCCTTCATCATCGACCAAGTCCTGATCGGCGGAGCATACCGTCTATGTAACGCATCTGACAACCGACTCGAGCCGAACCCATGGAACGCAGCCCGTCTCCGAAGATTCTATGCCTAACGCCGGACTCAGAGTTCGTCTCACTCCTCAGTCCATCTTTTTACATTTTCACTATCTCTTGTCCCCCTCCTTCTTCCCACTTTTTTTTCAATACCTTTGATAGGCTGATTTGCGCATTGTTCGCACACACTTGATGTGCTCCTAGCACTCATTATACCTGGGGGCTTCTTTAAAATAAGCTTATTTATACAGGCTTCATGCCCAACACATGTTTCATACTTCCGCATGTACCTTTTATTCACCATTATATGCATCGATATGACTTAAGTTTAGGCTAAGCTGGGTTGCCTGGTTCCTGTGCTTACCCCTACATTCCCGATTGTTCGGCTAGGAGGTAAAGGGAGCACCTCTACGATTGTTACTGCCGGGTCAGCCGGATGTGTACCTCGGACTGGGTGAAGCCGAAAGCTAGCGTTCTTAAGAGAATATTCGGTCGGTGACTTGAAAGATGATTTATTACTTACTTATTTATTTGCCCCCAGCTGCTTTTTCTGGTATTTTCGCAATCCGGACATGCACTTTAGGGCATGCTTCCTAGGGAAAGGAACCCTTAATGGAACTATTCTCCCTGGAAGATGTTTCTTACTAACCATGTAATATAACATAGCTAGTTGGGCACTTGTCTGATAAAGCAATTATGACCCCGACGCCTTGTCTCCACGCATGCCCCGGTTCTTCTATAACCGTAAGGGTATTCAGACACACTCCGGACTATTGGGTCCCGAGGTTGAAGCGAAAAGGTCCGCAAAGACAAACGATCTACAATCCGGATAGAAGGCATTTTACATGTCATTTCAAATTACATCGTAAAACTGACTGATTGTACTCCTCTTCAATCCCATCTAACAGGCTGTCTAATTTACATTCCTGTTGGGAATATTTCACGGCCAGCTCTACTTGGCCGTACATCAAGCTCACAGGGATCTCCTTCCCATCAGGCCCAGCAGGTCTGACCTCGGCCATGTGGTTTGGGTCAGCCTTCGGGTACCGCGTCTTCACCATGGCCCAGGCCTCCCTGGCGCCTTGACGGCAGGCCGATATCTTCCACAGACAGAGGCGTCGCCGTGCTCCCTGAAGTTTCTCAGCAAGCCCTCCAAGGCCCTCGGGTAGGGAGACGGAAGGCCATAAGTCCTGAACGACACCACTCATCGCCTGCCGAACACGTTCGAGCAGTTGCACCAGCTCGGGAAGTTGGCCACCCGTTGAACCAGGCATTTCCTCTGCAGGGCGACCTGTGAGCACACCTAAAGACACATTTCTGTCAATCGAATTCCTCGTTGAATTCTTCTTTTCAAAGGAATTTGCTCAAGCACTTACTATAAATGCCGCGACGAAGCCGCTGATTCTCCTTCACGGAGCCAGACAGCTGGGCCCGAACACCTTTCAGCTCTTCTCCTAGGTGGGTGTGGGCATCTTAGAGCTTGTTTCTCTCCTGCTACACCTTCATAAGCACCCTCTCGCCGGCCTTTAGCTGATGCAATAGCTGTTGCTTGTCCGGATCTAGTCCGACGCCCTCTGCAATATTATTGTCAGATTTACGCACACGCCGCACTTTGTTAACTACTTATCTTTTCGAAGTACGTATTACCAGCGGGGGTCTCTGTGGCTCCCCCTGTGGTGGCTAGTGCGGCCTCAAGTTGGGCCTTGCACTCTTGCAGTTCCTGGGACAGGTGGGTATTCTTCTCCGTAAGATCCTGCATAATAAATGATCCTTAAATCAGTTATTTTAACTATTTTAAGTCTCGGGGGCTACTAGCATATATAACTATTAAAATTACTTACCTGTATGTCCTTCACATACTACTCCGTGGCTCTGGTTAAACCATCTTGAGCAGCACGGAGGTGCGCGTTTCCCGCATCAAAGGCATTCAACGCCTTCGGGGAGAAACACGCGTCACGAAGAACTGTTCGGCGACGCCTGTGATTCATGGCGCTCTCCACCTCAGACCGGGTGGCGGACAGCCTGTCGGCATCCTCCGTCGGAGGAGCATCCGGCTCTTGCCTTGTGTTCGCCTCCACTTCCGGACCACGCGATGGAGCATGGCTGGCGGAGGCTTGATTGGCAACCTCTCCGGACCCTGTCCGGCAAGCGCTCTTTCTCCTGGAAAAAGTTATGAGCATTAATATACCCCCTAGGGATCCTTCCCTTAAAAACAACGGGGCGTCGTACCGTTGCGGCGACATTTCGATTCGCATCGCACTCCTCTTCTGCCTGCTGGGCCGAACTGATCCTTGTTGGTCAGCCGCCGCAGGTTCGGCTTCCCGCCCTAAAGGCACCTCCTGCGATGCACCATCAGTATAGGATGGTCAGAGTTGAGCACGGATCAAATGATGGTGTCAAGACCTCGGTCGTAGTCACCTGGGAGGCCAGAAACAAACCGGGGTAGTCAGCCGTAATGGCGACTAGGGCATTATCCATGCTAAGTTGGTGGAACACCCCGTCAATCAGCTCCACCTTTATGTCCGGATCCTCTTCGGAGGTCAGATCAAGGGATCGTTCCGGATCCTCGGGCTGTGGAGTTAGGCTTTGTATGCCCTCCACGTCCCGACGCAGCTCCTGCGTCGAAATCACAAATTAAGATACTTGACTTTGGAAGTATGGATTGGGTAGATAAACGTCCGCTTACCCAGCTCCGAGGGTTATTCATGGAGAATCCGTTCAATGGATTTATGCGAAGAAAGTCCTCCTCCTCCCCCTTGTACAAGCCGGACAGGATCTTTGCCAGATCGGCTGCCGAGCCCGGCCCTCTGCGGCCATGACGGGTGGCGTCGTCTTCCCCGTTGAAATCCAACATAGGGTGGCCCCTATATTGGAGTGGCTGCACCCCTCGCATAATGCACGTGGCCATGATTCCAATCATGGTCAATCCGGAGTGGGCCAGTAACCTAATCCGGCCCATCAGATAATGGACGCTCCCATCATCCTCCCGTTGAGGGCTCCGCGGGCGCCAACTCAGGCGTTTCTTCAAGGGAGCATTGCTGAACTCCGGGAGGCCGATCCGAACTGGATCCGGCAGAGGGGCGTCCTCCATGTAGAACCATTCCGAAGGCTAGTCTTCGGACGCCTTCTTCGGGGTGCCGGATAGATATCCGGTCCCAGCGATGCGCCATATTTCGGCTCCGCCCACTTGATATATCGACCCCTCATAAGAACGGGGTACGAGGCAAAACAATCTCTTCCACAGTGCAAAATGGGGCTCGATGCCCAGGAACAGCTCGCAAAGAGCTACAAAGCCCGCGATGTGCAAAATGGAGGCAGGTGTGAAGTGGTGAAGCTGGAGTCCGTAGAACTCCAGGAGCCCCCGGAGAAACGGATGTATGGGAAATCCAAGTCCCCTTATTAGATAAGGGACGAAGCATACCCGCTCTCCTTTGGAAGGGTTGGGGACGCTCTCCGCCTGCTTTCCACCCTTGAAGGTGGCCAGTCCGGCTCGAACCGGAACCATGAAAGCTGGGGGAAGATATCCCTCGGTTTGGAGCGCCACTAGCTCCCTGTGTGGAACTGAGCATCTCCCCCAATCTCCTGGCTTAGGGCTGGGAGCGCGAGAGGAGGAGCCGCGTCGACTATCCATGATAGAATGGATTTTTGTCAAAGGCGCTTCGATGAGAACTTGCGGATGGAGGGTGGTGTGAGCTGGATCTAGATCCTCGCCTCTCTTATAGGCGGCTCGTTCACACAGCTAGGGGGTAAAATGTAAAAATACCCTAGCTTTTCGCATTCATACGACACGTGGAAGAAGGCCATTATTGGGCGTAGAAGCCAAGGAGCGCAACATTTATAAGGAAGCCGGATACTATTCGACAGGAACATGAAGTTTGAAGGAGAACCCGCCTTGCAATGCCGAAGACAACATGCGCGCCGGACTCGTCGTCATTGAAGCCTGGTTCAGGGGCTACTGAGGGAGTCCCGGACTAGGGGGTGTCCGGATAGCCGAACTATCATGGTCGGACGGACTCCAAGATTATGAAGTTACAAGATTGAAGACTTCGTCCCGTGTCCGGATGGGACTTTCCTTGGTGTGCAAGGCAAGCTTGGCGATATGGATATATAGGTCTCCTACCATTGTAACCGACTCTGTGTAACCCTAGCCCTCTCTGGTGTCTATATAAACCGGATGGCTTTAGTCCATAGGACGAACAACAATCATACCATAGGCTAGCTTCTAGGGTTTAGACTCCTTGATCTCGTGGTAGATCTACTCTTGTAACACACATTATCAATATTAATCAAGCAGGACGTAGGGTTTTACCTCCATCAAGAGGGCCCGAACCTGGGTAAAACATCATGTCCCTTGTCTCCTGTTACCATCCGCCTAGACGCACAGTTCGGGACCCCCTACCCGAGATCCGCCGGTTTTGACACATGGTCCCGAGGTCCGTATGGGTGCCGTTTTTATCGAGGCCGGTCTTCGGGCGGCGCTTGCGTCGCCGTTTTGGTTGTTTGTTGGGGGAGTTGTCCTTCACCACGTCCCGTTTTTCCTACACCTACCCGAGACCATGTGTCAAAACCGGCGGATCTCAGGTAGGGGGTCCCGAACTATGCGTCTAGGCGGATGGTAATAGGAGACAAGGGACACGATGTTTTACCCAGGTTCGGGCCCTCTTGATGGAGGTAAAACCCTACGTCCTGCTTGATTAATATTGATGATGTGTGTTACAAGAGTAGATCTACCACGAGATAAAGGAGGCTAAACCCTAGAAGCTAGCCTATGGTATGATTGTTGTTCGTCCTATGGACTAAAGCCATCCGGTTTATATAGACACCGGAGAGGGCTAGGGTTACACAGAGTCGGTTACAATGGTAGGAGATCCACATATCCGTATCGCCAAGCTTGCCTTCCACACCAAGGAAAGTCCCATCCGGACACGGGATGAAGTCTTCAATCTTGTATCTTCATAGTCTTGGAGTCCGGCCGATCATGATAGTTCGGCTATCCAGACACCCCCTAGTCCGGAACTCCCTCAGTAGCCCCTGAACCAGGCTTCAATGACGACGAGTCCGACGCGCATGTTTTCTTCGGCATTGCAAGGCGGGTTCTTCCTCCAAATAATTTATAGAAGATTGTGAACACCAGGATAGTGTCCGGCTCTGCAAAAATAAATTCCACGTACCACCGTAGAGAGAATAATATTATACAAGTTCAATCTGCTGACGTATTTTGTGGCGTGACGTCACACCATTACCAAGCCTTTACTCGAATTGTTTTTATTGTATCACCTCAGCGCATTTAGCGAGGCGGTTTCCTTGGCACGTCTTGTCGAAGCAGAGATCGTGTTCCCCTTATTCCGGGATTCCCATCAATATGGACGTGGGTAACCCAACCGCGCCATTGATTGTGACGCTTGGGAGATAAGCGAGTTTTACCAGGCCGGTGGGGACACATGTTTTTGTCCGCCCATATAAGGGGATAAAGATCCAACCCTTTTACCTGCGCCTTCTTCCTCCTTGGCTTATCCATATCCGCGAACTCGAGCTCCAGCGCCCAAGTCCGCACTTCTCACCTCAACCTTCTCCAACTATGTCCGGAGTGGGAGGCAAGTGGATGGCCTCCTCCGTCATGGAGGGGCAGATCCAGAAGCTGCGCGACGCCGGATATTTGTCCATCGACATCGCACACCGGCTCCCCGATGAGGGAGAGCTCATCCCCACCCCCAGGCCCCATGAGATGGTAGTATTTCTTCCCCATTTCCTCCGCGGACTGGGCTTCCCACTTCATCCCTTTGTCTGGGGGCTCATGTTCTACTACGACCTAGATTTCCATGATCTGGCCCCGAATTTCATCCTCAACATCTCGGCGTTTATCGTCGTGTGCGAGGCCTTCCTCTGCATCCAGCCCCACTTCGGCTTGTGGCTCAAGACCTTCAGTGTCAAGCCGAAGGTTGTGAAGGGCAGCCAAGCGGAGTGCGGAGGCACCATGGTGGGCAGGATGTCCCACGTTACGTGGCTGGAGGGCACTTTCGTGGAAACCATTAAGGGGTGGCAATCGGGGTGGTTCTACATCACCGAGCCGCTTGACCCTGATTGGGCAGCGGCCCCCGAATTCAGATCCGGCATCCCTACACGGCTCACCTCCTGGAAAGGGAGTGGCCAGATCTGGGGAGATTCGGAGGAGCTGACCGGACTCCAAGCCTTTATCCAGAAGCTGGTGGACAAGAAGCTCAAGCTTGTCAACGTAGTCCAGGTCATGCTGATCCGCCGGATTCTCCCGTGCCAACGACGGGGCTTCAACATGTGGGAGTTCGATCCGGCGCAGCACCAGACTCTGAGCGGGCTCTTCGACACTACGTACGAAGATGTCTGGAAGGTGCTGTTCAAGGGCGCCGAGGCTCCCGCATCCACTACTGAAGATCGCGGATTCCGCTCGCAGCGTCCAGCTGACGAGGTAAGTGATTTTGCCACTTGTTTTCCATAGTTCGACTCTATGCGGGATCTAAACTCCCTTTACCTTTGACAGGACTGGCTGGCGAAGGCCGAACGGACTATCTGTCCGGCCCCATTGCCAGAGGACCCAGCGGACGCCCGCCTAACGGGGCTGCTGGCTCCGGTACCCCACGTGGTGCCGGAGAAGAAGGCCAAGAAGAAGGCCAAGAAGAAGGCCACGGGGACTCGGAAGAGTTCCCATTTTCAGGTGCTATCGGATGATGAATCCAAGGCCGACTCCTCCCACCAAGGCGAGGAGGAGAAAAAGAAAGCCTCTCCCCCAGCGGGGGGAGGGAAGAAAAGAAAGGCCTCCCCAACAAGGGAGGCCGAAGGGTCCAAGAAGGGAAAAACTCTTCCCCCGGACTGCTCTGCCAACGCCAGTGACGACGACGAGGACTGGCCTCCAAGGGCCAAGCCCCTGGCGAGATCGTAAGTATCCGGATTCCCGAATAACTTCAAGGTTTTTCCTTTTCACCACATAATGTCTTTCTAATGCCGCATACAACCCTGCAGTCCGCCCAAGGATGATCTTCCCGCTTCGTCGAGCGGGTCCTTAGGTGCGTCGGATATGGATTCTCTTCCGACTGCCTCCACCCCCCGTGACGCGGATGATGCCGAGGTGGGATCCCAGGAAGGGACCCACCAGGAGGAGAAGGCCCCGGAGGTGTCGCAGGACAACCTCCCGGACTTTGCACCGGATTCGGCCCCGGAACCCACAGTGGCTCCGGAGTCCAGCGGGCGACCCCTTCGTAAGAAGGGAAAGACCGTGACGCCGGCAGCCTCCGTCCAACCGGAGGTGCCGGATAGCTTGCTGGAGGCTCTCAATGGCGCCTCCATCGAAAAGGAACACCGCACCATTATGAGTGCGGTGATTCAGAAGGTGAAGCTCGCCAAGAGCGGGCTGACCGAAGCCTGTAGTAGCCTTCTAACAGGCTTTGAGGTACGAATTTTGATATATGTAAAATAGTACCGCATAGACAGTAGCCCCTGATGCTCGGTTCGGTGTTCGGAAAGAAAAGCCGGACTGAGGATCTAAAAAGATATACGCAGGAGTCATAAAAAATATGTCAATATGGGATTGCAGGCTGTGCTGCTGACCTCTGCCGCACTGACTGCGGAGGTCAATACTTTGAAGGAAAACCTCGAGCGGTCCGAGAACGAGCTCGGCCGTGCCAAGAAGCAGTTCGAGGACAAGGAAGGTGAGTAACACCTTATTAAAATTGTACCTTACAGAAAAGGATTTTGGTTGCAAAAAGAATGACAAGGATAACGTGGGTATTGCAGGGGCCACTAACGAGGTGGCGACCCTGAAAGAGGCGGTGGCCGCGGCCGAACGCAATGCGGCCGCGGAGCGTACCGAGCGAGAGAAGCAGGAGGCGCGAATGGCGGAGGTACAGCAAGAGCTCCAGGATCTCGTGAAAAAATATGAGAGCCTGGAGCGTGACTCGAAGACTCGAGAGTCTGAGCTTGCAACGGCTCTTGAGAGTGCCAAAGCCGCTAAGGCCGAAGCCTACAAGGCCCTCCAGGAGATTGAGGCAGTGAAGAAAATAGCAGCGGGTAAGGCATTTTTCATGCAAAGTAAGCATGTGAGTGTTAATTACCTGTTGCTTACCCGAATTCAGAGCTCTCCAGGAGCGTTCGCAGATCTTCCTCGCAGCGTGTCCGATGCTGCCGCATTCTACCGGGCCGAGGAGGGGAGCTCGATTGAGAAGGTCTTCTGGTATCAGTATGCTGAGGCCGGACATCTGGTGCCCCTTAGCGACCAGCTGAAGCAGCTGGTCGAGCTCCACAAGGCGGCCGAACAGGCCATGAAGGGCCTCATAGTTCGGCTGTGGCCTAAGGAGGCCATGCCTGGGAGCTACTTCGGCCTGGTGCGGCGGCTGGTGGATGCGTGCCCGTAGGTTGAAGTCATCAAGCACTCCGCCTGTATTGAGGGTGCCCGTCGGGCCCTTGCCCGCGCAAAGGTGCACTGGGGCAAGATGGATGCCCAGAAGCTTGTGACGGACCCGCCACCATAGGGCAAGGAGCATCGCACGCCCGAGATGTATTATAAAAGTGTGCTGAAGGGCGCCCGCACTATTGCGGGGGAGTGCTCCAAAGATGTAATTTTTTAGTAGACTCGCATTTTGTTATCTTGTGCGCTAAAAACTTAGTTCATACGCGCTAAGCAACGCTTGTTAATTTAAAATATTACCTTCTGTGCGGCTGTTTATCAAATCTGAGAGATGGCAAGTCATCGGCTTCAGCCCCCATGCCACGAGTGCTGGGGTGTTCGGGATAAACTTGAGCACTCTTGTTCCCATTTTTGGGTCCATCTAGGGAGGTGCTCAACATAGCGAACAAGGCAACCGGACTTATAATGCTTGAACACTCTCACTTAGCCATAGAATTCTATAATTTTAAATTTCGGCGAAGCCCCTAGTCTTCGGAAGGCCGAATTTGGGGCGCTATCCACGCCTGGGCCGGACAAGATCCGGCTCCTCGCTCTAAGCGGCATAAGTCTTTAAGGACTCGCAAAAAACCTCTCAAACAGCGACCGGCTCTCGCCTCATCATGACGGTCAGTTTTAGCTTTCTCCACTGAGGCGTTAACCCAGCTCAACTGGGGCGCAATCGCAGTGGTTCTCCCAGTGCTACCTTAGCCGATACAACGGAACGTAAGGTACCAAAACATGGGAGTCGGGCAAACCCAACTATTGACCCAAGACATGATTCGGAGCCGATGCATATAGTGCTAGAAGTTCGGGGTGCCGCACTTGTGAAACTGTTCGGACTTATCACACCATGATGCGGGAAACATAAGCCCCTAGTGTATTTTAGCCGCACCAAAGTGTACGGATGCAACATGTCGTAAATGAACATATGTATAAAAAAGAAATGCAATTATAAGCAAAAAGGTGCTGCATTGTTTTATTCAAGAAGTGCTGCTATGAATGCAGAACGATACAAATAGTGCGATAAGCAAGGGACGGGACTGTTAGACATGTTCCCCTCCAGGGGTAGGCTGCCGAATGGTGAGTAAAACAGATTTAATGCTCATAATGGAGACCACCTGGATATTCGTTGTAGCCTTTATCCTTCCCTGGCTGTTGCATCGTGAGTTCGACAGGTTTGCTGCCGGACAGGGCCTCTGACGAACGGAGTCCTGTGGGTTAAAATAAAAAAGGAAAAAAAGAACGACACACTTGAGATCCCCTGGTGTGGTTGAGCCGCAGTCTGGGCTGATCGTGGTCGTGCCCCTCTCCCCATGCCCATGGTATCTTCAGAGCATAATGGTGTACGCGAAGGACCTGTTTTGACATTTTACAGGGGCTGGGGTTGGGGCCGCACTGCTACGCGTGCTCGGAACGTGCCAGTTGGTCTTGTTGTAGGTTACTCCGGGCGCGCTTAGCTATGTCCGGCCGCTTAACGGCCGGACTCGAGAATTGCCTTAAGAGGCTGCATTGTACTTCTACCGCGAGAGCCGCTATATGTTCCTCCGTTCGGAGAGAACGTTCGGTGTTTCCGTTGACCGTGATGACTCCTCGAGGGCCTGGCATCTTGAGCTTGAGGTATGCGTAATGCGGCACCGCGTTGAACTTTGCAAACGTGGTTCGTCCGAGCAGGGTGTGATAGCCGCTGCGGAACGGAAGTATGTCGAAGATTAACTGCTCGCTTCGGAAGTTATCCGAGGATACGAAGACCACTTCCAGTGTGACTGAGCCTATACAATTGGCTTCTACACCTGGTATGACGCCTTTAAAGGTCGTCTTGGTAGGTTTAATCCTTGAGGGGTCTATGCCCATTTTGCGCACTGTATCCTGATAAAGCAGGTTCAGGCTGCTGCCGCCGTCCATCAGGACTCTGGTGAGGTGAAATCCATCGACGATTGGGTCTAGGACCAATGCGGCGAATCCGCCGTGGCGGATGCTAGTGGGGTGGTCCCTTTGGTCAAAAGTGACCGGGCAGGAGGACCATGGATTGAACTTCGGGGCAACTGGCTCCATCGCGTATACATCCCTTAGCGCACGCTTCCGCTCCCTTTTGGGTATGTGCGTTGCGTATATCATGTTCACCGTCCGCACCTGTGGGGTGAAGCCCTTCTGTCCTCTATTGTTCGGCGGTCGGGTCTCTTCCTCGTCATCGCTATGCAGCCCCTTGTCATTGTTTTCGGCAATTAACTTGCCTGCCTGCTTGAATACCCAACAGTCCCTATTGGTGTGGTTAGCTGGCTTTTCGGGGGTGCCATGTATCTGGCACAAGCAGTCGAGTATTCGGTCCAAATTGGACGGACCCGGAGTAGTTATTTTGAATGGCTTTTTCCGCTGATCGGGTTTAGAGCCTCTGAATCCGGCATTGACTGCCCTATCCTCACTATTGTTGCCGTTAATGCGGCGTTTGTTTTTGTTACGACGCGACCTGCCACTACGGTCCTTGATGTCCGGACTGCCAGAATTTTTGCTGAGGTTGTTGCTGCGTGCTAGCCAGCTGTCCTCACCCACGCAGAAGCGGGTCATGAGTGATGTGAGGGCTGCCATGGATTTCGGCTTTTCCTGTCCCAGGTGTCGGGCAAGCCACTCGTCGCGGATATTATGCTTGAAGGCCATGAGGGCCTCCGTATCCGGACAGTCGACGATTTGGTTTTTCTTGGTTAAGAACCGTGTCCAGAATTGTCTGGCCAATTCGTCCGGCTGCTGAATTGTGTGGCTTAGGTCATCAGCGTCTGGTGGTCGCACATACGTGCCTTGGAAGTTATCGAGGAATGCGGCTTCCAGGTCTTCCCAACTCCCAATTGACTCTGCTGGCAAGCTGTTAAGCCAATGCCGGGCTGGTCCTTTAAGCTTGAGGGGGAGATATTTGATGGCGTGAAGATCGTCACCGCGGGCCATGTGGATGTGAAGTAGTCTTCGATCCAAACCGCGGGGTTTGTTGTGCCATCGTAAGATTCGATATTCACGGGTTTAAACCCTTCGGGGATTTGATGATCCATTACTTCATCTGTGAAGCATAGTGGGTGTGCGGCGCCTCTGTACTGGGCGATATCACGACGGAGCTCAAAAGAGCTTTGTCTGTTTTGTTCGGCCCGGCCGGACTTACTGTGTCCGGCGCGACGGTTGTCGTCACGTACCGTGGGGCGCCCACGCGATCCATAGATCGATCTTGATTGTCTTGCCTTATCCTCCAATATATCTCGCAAGTCCAGAGCGTTCCCCTGTGGCCTTGTGCTTTTCGAGCGAGGCCGGGGTACGGGTCTAGTGAAGGGCCTAGAGGCCTCTCTATCGCGACCACGGGGTGGTCGGTCAGCCGTATTGTCTCCTGGTGATGCGGGTTCATACGCTTCCTCCTCTAATCGGGGGAGCAGCTTGCGTTTAGGGTAGCTTTTGGAGGGGCGTTCGAGCTCATGCTCTTCGGCCGCGAGGACTTCAGTCCATCTATCGGCTAGCAGATCTTGATCAGCTCTAAGTTGTTGCTGCTTTTTCTTGAGGCTGTTCGCCGTGGCCATAAGCCTGCGTTTAAAACACTCTTGTTCGACGGGATCCTCAGGCACGACGAATTCATCGTCGTCGAGGCTTGCTTCGTCTCCGGAGGGAGGCATATAATCCTCTACCTCTTCTTCTGCCGCTCTCTCGTGAGGGATGGCGTCTCCGTCCTCCTGTGCTGCATCTTGCCGGAGTGGATTGTCTTCGGCACTGTCCGGTGTATTATTATCTCCTGTGCCGGAGTCTTCATTCTTGCTGTTGCGGGATTTAGAGCGGCGCCGCTGACGCCGGTGCTTGGGCTGCTTCTTGGAGGGATCATCCTCCGCTGTTTCTTCGCCATTCCCATCCTTTGGGGTATCCACCATGTATATGTCATATGATGAGGTGGCTTTCCAGTGCACAATAGGTGCTGGTTCTTGGTCGTCTCCAGCATCGTCGTCCATACCGTCGATGTCTTCGGAGTCGTAGTCTAGCATGTTGGTTAGATCGTCGACAGCGGCTACCAAGTGGGTGGTCGGTGGGCTTTGAATTTCTTCGTCGTCCGCATCCCAACTGTCCTGACCGCAGTCCGGCCAGGGCTCTCCTGATAACGAGAGATACTTCAGCGAACTCAAGATGTCGCCAAAAGGTGAGTGTTGAAAGATGCCCGCTGCAGTGAACTCCATGATCGGCGCCCAATCAGATTCGATCGGAGGCGGCGCGGGAGGTTCGGAGTCCGGCGAGTAGTCTGGCACCTCGGAGTCACGAGCTTTATGAGGGACAAGGTCAATGTTCGGCTCTATCGCCGTAGAGGTTGCAGCCCTCGAGGCGGTGTCTAGCCATCCGTCCTCGATCTGCGCAGCCGGCTCCGAATTGAAGATCAGAGCGGGTTCGATTGCGGCCTCCAGGGTACTGTCCGGCTGCAGAGCTAAATCATGCTCGCCGTGACAGTGCGGCACGCTCGGCGGTGGCTCGAATCCATCGAGGATCAAGTCCCCGCGGATGTCAGCCGTGAACTCCAAACTTCCAAATCTGACCTGACGGCCAGGGGCGTAGCTTTCGATCTGCTCCAGATGGCCAAGTGAATTGGCCCGCAGTGCAAAGTCGCCGAATACGAAGATCTGTCTGGGGAGAAAGGTCTCACCCTGGACTGCGTCATTGATGATGGTCGAAGAAGCCATCGAGCCTCTCGGTGACGACACAGAGGAACTCTTAATGAAAGCACCAATGTCGGTGTCAAAACCGGCGGATCTCGGGTAGGGGGTCCCGAACTGTGTGCCTAGGCGGATGGTAACAGGAGACAAGGGACATGATGTTTTACCCAGGTTCGGGCCCTCTTGATGGAGGTAAAACCCTACGTCCTGCTTGATTAATATTGATGATGTGTGTTACAAGAGTAGATCTACCACGAGATCAAGGAGGCTAAACCCTAGAAGCTAGCCTATGGTATGATTGTTGTTCGTCCTATGGACTAAAGTCATCCGGTTTATATAGACATCGGAGAGGGCTAGGGTTACACAGAGTCGGTTACAATGGTAGGAGATCTACATATCCGTATCGCCAAGCTTGCCTTCCACTCCAAGGAAAGTCCCTTCCGGACATGGGACGAAGTCTTCAATCTTGTATCTTCATAGTCTTGGAGTCCGGCCGATCATGATAGTTCGGCTATCCGGACACCCCCTAGTCCGGAACTCCCTCAGTAATGTCGGTGTCAAAACCGGTGGATCTCGGGTAGGGGGTCCCGAACTGTGCGTCTAGGCGGATGGTAACAGGAGACAAGGGACACGATGTTTTACCCAGGTTCGGGCCCTCTTGATGGAGGTAAAACCCTACGTCCAGCTTGATTAATATTGATGATGTGTGTTACAAGAGTAGATCTACCACGAGATTAAGGAGGCTAAACCCTAGAAGCTAGCCTATGGTATGATTGTTGTTCGTCCTATGGACTAAAGCCATCCGGTTCATATAGACACCAGAGAGGGCTAGGGTTACACATAGTCGGTTATAATGGTAGGAGATCTACATATCCGTATTGCCAAGCTTGCCTTCCACGCCAAGGAAAGTCCCATCCAGACACGGGACGAAGTCTTCAATCTTGTATCTTCATAGTCTTGGAGTCTGGCCGATCATGATAGTTCGGCTATCCGGACACCCCCTAGTCCGGAACTCCCTCAGTAGCCCCTGAACCAGGCTTTAATGACGACGAGTCCGGTGCGCATGTTGTCTTCGGCATTGCAAGGCAGGTTCTTCCTTCAAATAATTTATAGAAGATTGTGAACACCAGGATAGTGTCCGGCTCTGCAAAAATAAATTCCACGTACCACCGTAGAGAGAATAATATTATACAAGTTCAATCTGCTGGCGTATTTTGTGGCGTGACGTCACACCATTACCAAGCGTTTACTCGAATTGTTTTTATTGTATCACCTCAGCGCATTTAGTGAGGCGGTTTCCTTGGCACGTCTTGTCGAAGCAGAGATCGTGTTCCCCTTATTCCGGGATTCCCATCAATACGGACGTTTTAACCCAACCGCGCCCGTTGCCACACCCCCTCCATCGAAGGCGGGTTCCAAACGGTCACGGGGACGGCTCTTGGTATTCTTCCTCTTTATAATGAGACCAAGGCCCGTTCTTTTCCTTCAATCCTCTATCAAATCCGCCCCTCGCCCCGAGTTCCAACACCCAGGGCTCCATATTCGGGTACCTTCGATCTTCGACAATGTCCGGCCCCGACCTACGAGGCCGGTGGATGCCCTCCTCCGTCACGGAAGAGGACGTGCTAAAGCTAAGAGACGCCAGGTACTTAACCTACGAGATTTCGCATAGGCTGCCTGCCCGAGGGCAAGTTATTCCTACTCCCGAGCTTGGCGAGAGCGTCGTGTTCGTGTCTCACCTCCGTCAGGGTTTAGGTTTCCCGACGGACCCCTTTGTGAGGGGGCACATGTTTTACTATGGGCTGGAATTCCATGACCTGGCTCCGGAGTCCATCCTCCACATCTCATCATTCATTGCCGTCTGCGAAGCCTTCCTCTGCACTACCCCTCACTTCGGCTTGTGGCTCAAAACCTTCAACATGGAGCCGAAGATGATTGAGGAGCGTCAGGCAGAGTGCGGAGGGGCGGTTATAAGTAAGAGGGCCGATGCTCCATGGCCCGAGGGCTCTTTTCAGGAGGAGCTCGGCTTGTGGCAACAGGAGTGGTTCTATATCACCGTTCCCAGGGGTAGCAGGCAGAGGCTGCCGCCCGTCTTCCGCTCGGGCCCTCCACAGCGGCTGACGTCATGGGTCAACAAGGGGCGTGACTAGGGGTCGTCCAAGGACGTTCCCCTGTTGCAGGACCGGATTCGAGGCCTCCAAGAAAGGGAGATCAATCTGGCCGTAGTGGTACAGGTTATGTTGACCCGGCGCCTACTGCCCTGCAAACATCGCCCCCTCATCCTGTGGGAATTTGATCCGAAGGGGCCACGAGCTCTTCAACACTTCATGGGTTTGACACCCACGCAGATGTACAAACTGTTCTTCGGATCGCAAGAGATGCGTCCGGAATTAACCGAGGATGCTGGCCTAAGCTGCAATCGCCCGGATACTCAAGTAAGTAGCCCTGTGTCCGGACACATCGTCCATTCATTTACTGTGGGTTTGCCTTTTAACCAGCTATCCGTTGGACAGGAATGGATAGCGCAAGCAAAACTGATACGGTGTCCGGCCCCCCTCCCTGAGACCACACAAGATCCCGTGTTAATCAAAATGTTGGAGGTTGCACCTTCGGAGGAGGGCGAATGGGGGCATAGGGGAACTACCACCTCTGCCAAGGAGGCTTTCAGTAAGGGAGGAATCGAGATTCCCTCCTTCCGAAGACCCGGAGGCCAAGGCCTCAAAGCGGGGAAAGAAATCTGTACCGGAAGGTCCTGTGCTAGGAAGAGCCCCGGCCGTACTGTCTCCTCGGAGGAATCAGCACTCCAGCGAGCCGTAAGTAAAAAAAGGGGGAATTAATTAATAGTGGACACCCCTGCTTAATTTCTAAGGGTAACCGTAGTTTTCATCTTGTAGTTCGGATCTCAACCCATCTCAGCACAGCTCATCTTCGGGAGACCTTCGTCCGGAGATGATGGAGAGCGAAATGCCTCCATCTGCCGCCCCATCGTGCGGGGCGGACGACCCTGAGGTGTCATCGCGGAGGGTCTCCCCGAGTCCAGCGGGGCCAGAGAGTTCGGCACCCATTGGAGTACGGCCGGTGGAGCTGCAGGATTTGCTTAAGAGGGCGTCCATCTCAGAAGATCACCGCACATTAATGAGTATGGTGATTGAGAGGATCTCGTCCGCCGAAAGCGGGTTGTGTGAGGTCGTCGAAAGTTTGCTGACGGGATTTGAGGTACGCAAAAAATGACATACCTTTTGACAGTTTTTGCACATGAAGTGCGCCCTGTATAGATAGTAGCCCCTGAGACTTGGTATGCTGTCGAAAACGGCAGCGTGCCAAGGATCATAATCTCAGTTATAGATTGTCGTCTTTCCTATGTAGGTGGCGGGACGTTTGGTGGCCAGCCGGACTAATGGAATTGCCGAGCTTAAGAGGCAACTCAACGTTGCGGATGCGGACATCTCGCTAATCAATAAACGACTTGATGAGTCACAAGGTATGTGGTTGCTCCGCGGTCGCCTAGTAAGGGAGCTGACGCCCATTCCTTACAATTTGTATGCTTGATGCAGACGGTGCTACTGCTGTGGAAGACCTTCGGGCAGAGCTTGCTCGGGCCAAGGAGCAATCCAGGATAAGTGATGCGGCTGCCTTGAAGGCAGCGGAAGAGCTAAAAGCCGAAAAGGCTGCTCACTACCGAAGCAGCGAAGAGTTGGCCGGAATGGCCTTGAAATTAAAAGATGCTACCGACCGTTGTGAGGTACTTGAAGGAGAACACCGAGTGGAGCAAGAGGGCCTGAAGAAGGCCGGCACCGAAGTCAAGGATGCCCGGAGTGAGATGCGGGCTATGAAGGAGGAACTACGTCAGGCCGGAGACATTGCGGCTGGAAAGCCCTTTCTTCTGCGTAGGAAGTTCACGGATCCGAAGTATGCTCAGCTGGGCCAGTTGTCTGGTGCGGAGGATCCTTATCTGGATTTGGTGGCGAGTGTGGGACGCAGTCGTGCACTTCCGAAGCCAGAAAGATCATGAAATGGAAGAACTTTACTGGTCTCAATTCCATAGTCCGGAGCGTCCACTTCCGTTGACTGATCGGCTGGCTGAGTGGGCTGAGCTGAATAGGTTGTCCGGACTTGCCATGACGGATGTGGTCACTCATCTGTGGCCGGAAAGGCCCAAGTCGAAGAGTTATTTTGGCTTGTTGCAGCAATTCCTTGGGGCGGTGCCGCATATCGGCGATGAAGCGGTCGGCATGCATAGAAGGTGCACGGATGGCTCTCGCCCGTGTGAAGACATACTGGGCGGACATGGATGCCACCGCTGTTGCATCCCGGGGTTCGGACAAGAGCCGATTACCCGCCGAGCACTATTTTGAGGAAGTCCTGCAGGGCACTCATTTAATAGAATTGCAGTGCTCGAAAGATGTCATGTTCAAATGACGTGTATAATTTGTGAGATCATATTTATAATGCAATACTTTTTATACTTGTGCATTCAAGTATTGAACTATCTCCTGTGCGGCCGTATATGTATGAATAACCTGAAAGTTGCAGTCTTTGGCTTCAGCCCCCACGCACATGGTGCGGGGGTGTTTGCAAAAAGAAAAGCGCTTTTTCACACTTAATCCAACGTCTTGGTCCTTTTAGGGAGGTGATAGCGTAGCAAACTAGGCAACCGGACTATAATGCTTTATCACTTTCACTTAGCCATAGGAGCTCGAATGTGGGGCTACTATATAGCCCCTAGTGGCACCGCTCTTCTCCGAACTTCGGGGCGCGTATGTGCCTGATCGGGAAGCGGTCCTTCGTCAAAGCGGAGGAATTCTAAACATTCCAATGGTCGATCGAGTGGTTGACCAGTCTCTCGCTATATCATGACAGTCAGTTTTCGGCTTTCTCTACTGAGGTGCTCGCCCGGCCGAACCGGGGCACAACCGCAGTAGTTCTCCTCGTGCCGCGTTAGCCGATGATACGGAACGTAAGGCAGCAAAACACAGGAGCCGGGCAAACCCAGCATTTCACCAAAGACATGATTCGCTGCTGATGCATATAAGGCCTAACTCGAGACGCCGAACACTCCCTGAGGTGTTCGGTCTTTATGATACCGGGCAGAACAATGCCCTAAGCCCCTAGTGTCCAGGTACAGGCGGGAACTTCTGACGCGGCCGATGCCAAAACGCCAGCCTCCTCCTCAGCTATGGTGGGAAACCGGGGGATGTGTATCAACAAGAGACATTAAGAAAGGTTTATGCAGGGTCTTAATCTGAAAAGAATCCTTGCAACGGGTCCCTGCTGCACGTCTGCGCCTGTGTCTCCGTTGTGCTGTATCCTGGACGGGTGTAGCACGTGCTTCATCTGTAAAAGTGAAGGACTTAATTTCCAAGAAATATCGTGCAGATGTTGTATTAAAATAGAATAGAATGAAGAAAGTTGAGCTTTATTGGCTCTCATCATTTAGATACGCGGCCCCTTATAAAGGGGATATGCGGCTGGGAAGTCCCTTGTTTAGTTATGCCAGACTCGCTTAACCATGTCCGAGGTCTGAATGACCTATTTTTAGGGGCTTTTGACCTGCAAGTTCTGATTAGTGTGTGGCTGTCGAGGCAGTCTCACGTTCTCCGTGGTCGAGGAACACTCGGAGTTACTTTTTAATGAGATTATGCCACGTTGACTGGGCATTTTTAAGCATAAGAAACGCGTAATGTGGTATTGCCTTAGGGCTGGCGAAAGTTGCGCGCCCCAGTAGTGCTTAAGGGCTACTGTTGAATGGGGCAATGGAGAGTGAGCTTTTCGCGACGGAGGTTGTTGGATGAACCGAACACAACCTCTGGTGGTACAGAGTCTGTATAATTGGCTTAAAGGCCTGGCGTCACTCCTTTGAAGGAAGTGCTGCTATGGCGAATTTTGGTAGGGTCTATCCCCATTCTGCGGGCGGTGTCCTGGTATTGCAGGTGACGCACTATCTTTTCGTGTTATCACATGAAGTGAGTTCTCTGTTTTGACTTCTAGTGGGAAAGTCTTCTGTTTTCCAGAGTGCTGCTTTTGGGTTTCGTCACTTTCCCTTGGTGTGTCGAGCCCCTTGTGTTCGGCGTTAAGTCGGCCGGACTGTTTGAAGACCCAACAATCTCTGTGGGTATGGTTTGCAGGCTTCCCGGAGGTACCATGTATTTCACATAGTCTATCCAGAATCTTGTTTAGGTTGGATAGCTCGTCACTGTTGTCCTTGAGGGGCAGTGTTTTGTTGTTCGGCTGAGAGCTTTTGAATCCGGCGTTGACCGCCGTACTATTCGGGCCATTTTCCTTATTCCGGCGCTGATCTTTTCTGCGTCGTGATTTCCCATTTCCATCCCTGACTTCGGATGTACTCGGGTCGCTGGTGCTGCATCTAGCTAGCCAGCTGTCTTCCCCCGTGCAAAAGCGGGTCATGAGGCTTGTTAGTGCGGCCATTGTTCTTTGGTTTTTCCTGGCCGAGGTGTCTGGCAAGCCATTCGTCTCGGACGTTGTGTTTAAAGGCTGCTAAGGCTTTAGCATCTGGACAGTCGACTATTTGGTTCTTTTTAGTGAGGAACCTGTTCCAGAATTTGCGTGCTGACTCTCCGGGCTGTTGAGTTATGTGACTTAAATCGTCTGCATCCGGAGGGCGGACATAGGTCCCCTGAAAATTTGCTCCAAATGCATCCTCAAGCTCTTCCCAACTTCCAATGGTATTTTCTGGGAGGCTTTTAAGCCAATGCTGAGCTGGCCCTTTGAGCTTGAGGGGTAGGTATTTTATGGCATGGAGATTGTCTCCTCTGGCCATATGTATGTGTAGGATGTAATCCTCAATCCAGACTCCGGGGTCTGTTGTTCCGTCATATGCCTCTATGTTTACGGGTTTGAATCCCGCTGGAAATCCATGATCCAGTACCTCGTCGGTGAAACATAGTGGGTGTGCAGCACCCCTGTATTTGGGTGTGTCGTTGTCTTCAAATGCTCGGCGGGTTATGTTGCTTCCTGGAGTCTTCTTTTTTGGCCCATAAATAGATCTGACTGGGTTGTCCTTTTTCCGAGTATCTTTATGCTGATCGTGTGCCGGCTTGTGTGCGGCGCCCCTTGTTGCTCTTGGCCTGTCATCTGGTCGTTTATCCGGCCAGTCGGCTTCTTTCTTTTTTGACTGCGGGGGCTCTAAGGCCTCCTCGTCAAATTCGGGCAACAGCTTGCGATTCGGGTAGCTCTTTGTCTGGTGACTAGCGCCATGTTTATCTGCGCTGTTGAGTACTTTGCTCCATCTCATTCTGAGTGCGTCCTCCGTTGTTTTGAGCTTCCGCTTTTGCTTCTTCAAACTTCTTGCAGTGGCGACGAGCCTTTTATGAAGATTCGTATGCTTTGGTGATGTGAGATCATCTTCGCCGGGGATGGGTTGCTTGTCCATTTCATGTCCGGCTGGCTGCTTGGTGACATGTGCGTCGTCCACTGCTTCGCCCTGCTCTAGGGCCGGGTCCGTATGGGTGCCGTTTTTATCAAGGCCGGTCTTCGGGCGGCGCTTGCGTCGCCGTTTTGGTTGTTTGTTGGGGGAGTTGTCCTTCGCCACGTCCCGTTTTTCCTCATTATCACTTCATGTTGGTGTATCCACCATGGATACGTCGTGAGTTGGGGTGGCTTTCTCGTGCCCGGTCGGCGCTGGTTCTTGGTCATCTCCGGCATCGTCGTCCATACCGTCGATGTCTTCGGAGTCGTAGTCTAGCATGTCGGTTAGATCGTCGACAGTGGCTACTAATTGGGTGGTGGGTGGGCTTTGAATTTCTTCGTCGTCCGCGTCCCAACCGTCCTGGCCGCAGTCCGGCCAGGGCTCTCCTGATAACGAGAGATATTTTAACGAACTCAAGATGTCGCCGAAAGGTGAGTGTTGAAAGATGTCCGTTGTGGTGAACTCCATGATCGGCGCCCAATCGGATTCGATCGGAGGGGGCGCGGGAGGTTCGGAGTCCGGCGAGGAGTCCGGCACCTCGGAGTCACGAGCTTTATGAGGGACAAGGTCAATGTTCGGCTCTATCGCTGTAGAGGTTGCAGCCCTCGAGGCGGCGTCTAGCCATCCGTCCTCGATCTGCGCGGCCGGCTCCAAATTAAAGATCGGAGCGGGTTCGAGTGCGGCCTCCAGGGTACTGTCCGGCTGCAGAGCTAAATCATGCTCGCCGTGACGGTGCGGCACGCTCGGCGGTGGCTCGAATCCGTCGAGGATCAAGTCCCCGCGGATGTCAGCCGTGAAGTTCAAACTTCCAAATCTGACCTGACGGCCAGGGGCGTAGCTTTCGATCTGCTCCAGATGGCCAAGTGAATTGGCCCGCAGTGCAAAGCCGCCGAATACGAAGATCTGTCCGGGGAGAAAGGTCTCACCCTGGACTGCGTCGTTGATGATGGTCGAAGAAGCCATCGAGCCTGTTGGTGATGACACAGAGGAACTCTCAATGAAAGCACCAATGTCGGTGTCAAAACCGGCGGATCTCGGGTAGGGGGTCCCAAACTGTGAGTCTAGGCGGATGGTAACAGGAGACAAGGGACACGATGTTTTACCCAGGTTCGGGCCCTCTTGATGGAGGTAAAACCCTACGTCATGCTTGATTAATATTGATGATGTGTGTTACAAGAGTAGATCTACCATGAGATCAAGGAGGCTAAACCCTAGAAGCTAGCCTATGGTATGATTGTTGTTCGTCCTATGGACTAAAGCCATCCGGTTTATATAGACACCAGAGAGGGCTAGGGTTACACAGAGTCGGTTACAATGGTAGGAGATCTACATATCCGTATTGCCAAGCTTGCCTTCCACGCCAAGGAAAGTCCCATCCGGACATGGGACGAAGTCTTCAATCTTGTATCTTCATAGTCTTGGAGTCCGGCCGATCATGATAGTTCGGCTATCCGGACACCCCTAGTCCGGAACTCCCTCAAGTACGCTCCCACATCCAAATCTGTAGGGCCCAAACAAAACCACCAAGACAAGATTTCGGTTTACTCCTCATACATGCTCCGTCCAACTGCACGTTTGTATACACATTAAACAATCACATGCAAAAAACTATTTCATATAATGAAAATTCATCAAATTAGCATTACCTGACGGTACAAGAAGGCTAGTGCCGCCGACCCCCAACTCCACTTAACATCCCAGTTACGAAGAGGGTCCAAGAACATCCACGAGGCTGTGTCTCCCGTGCCATCAGGAAAAACCACTTGGGTCAAAAGATTCCATAAGTAAGCCCTGGCGTACCTCTCCACAACAGCCGGACTAGCATTCTCTGGGCACTCGTAAAAATGTTCTTGTACCCACGAGAACAAAACACCAGATGGCCTAGGATCCTTCTTTGTTTCATGAATCCACGGGGGAGGTTCAACACCAACCAAACCTGCAACCCTTTGTCGCCACCCCTCGGACTTTACCTTCCCGGTAGGAGCCCTGCCCTCGATCGGAAGACCGGAGATCATCGCAATATCCTCCAAAGTGACGGTCATCTCACCAAGAGCAAGGTGAAAAGAGTGCGTCTCCGGCCTCCAACGGTCCGTAAGGGCGGTAATGGCCGTCGAGTTCAGCCATGGTGGTGTGCCTTTAAAGTTGAGCACAAACTGGAGAAGAACCATTCTTCTAAATAAGGCTCGTAGCGACGGTCATACCTCAGTGACTCACGTGGGTTGTGGCCTCTCAACCGAAGTACTGGAGGAACCTACAAAAATCACACGCACAATTTTTATATACTTCTCTAAGCTACTCACAATATACTCGCAATATGAGAATCGACAATGTGGATACATAATTACCTCCCCTCTTTCCACAAGCACAGCACGATGCTTCTCCTCGTAATAATCATCAAGGCTGGGATATTTATCCGGCTGAAACATCCTACAAAATAAGGTACATGGATTTGTTATGATATATGCTTAAAATTATGACCACATCATATACAAAATTATGTGAGAACTACTATAAATTATCCCAAAGATATAAATCACGAACCACATTACCAACACCAATTCTTTTCAACCTATTTTATCCTAAAGAATCTATCACAACTAATTATTAACAAATAATAGGTTCAACCTAATCCTAAAAAATGGGCTCTCTCTAAATCCAATACTATACAAGTTAACTAATTATACTTCAACAGTATATCCCCAAAATATTCATCAAACAAATCATTAATAACTCATCTTAGGGTTCCACCATGTTTGAAAAAAATGCATCTACAATAGCCAATCTTGACTGAAAATAAATGGAGGATTGGGAAGAGAATACCTCAAGCAACTCGGGGTTGCTTCGATCTACTCGTTTTGATGATCAATATAGCAGATCTGGGGGAGATTTGGTGAAGAAGAGGGAAGGGGCGGCCGCCAGTTCGTCAAGAACTGCCCGACCGGGGCTAGGACTGCGAGTGGACTGGGTTAGGCCCCCGCGGCCCGCCGCGCATTACTTCATCTAGCCCAGAAACGCCAAGGACATTGGCGTTTCACATGTGCCACGTCAGTGAAAACAGTGGGTTCGGACTGACTGTGGGCCAGGGCAGAAACGCAAGCTACCACGGCGTTTCTGTGTTGGCCGGGAACGCTAGCTGGCTCGGCGTTTCAATGTGGCTGGAAACGCCGCGGGCCCTGACATTTCTAAAAGGGTCAAATCGTGAAATACTTTCACGTCGGGTTCAGTTTGCGACTAAAAACTCTGACAAGGTCAGAACAGTGATTTCGCCCCATGGAGCATGGACCATCTGCGCTGCCGCGTGGACCAGTTGATCGCGAGGGGTCTGTTTGAGGAGTACTCCTACTGCTACCAGTTGAAGCAAACACTTCGTTTTCACTCATATAATTGCACTAGCAGGTAGCGTCTCGTGACGCGATCCTATCATCGCCGTTAGTCCACGACTCCACGTCACCGTCTGTTGATGCAGTATCAGTCGTTGATTGATTGAGGTTGAACTAAGGCATGGATCGCGCCGACAGTTCAAACCTGAAAGCCATGAAATCGTGGACACCAGCACACTCATGCTTAGGGCGCTCTTGCTCGCTTCGTTTCAATTCAATCAGCTGAAGCTCGCATGTCCCATGCATCCATGTCGCCCGCCATGTGTGTGAACAGAGTGTCAGCCCGCGCGGGCTGCGGTTGTCCTACTATGGGATCCCGCGCGAAGCATGTGAAATTCACGGCAGCTACGCCTGTACAGCCTCGTGTTTTTCTTTTGCCATACTATCTATGATTGTTATGACGTGGGGTCTATTGTGGACGTGACAGGCTCGCTCGTCCTAGCCTGATCACTCCGGTCCGTGAGACAAGTGTTGCCGTACCTAGTGGCCATATGAGCACAAGACAAGGTGGCGCCGAATGCTGCCCAATTTCCTTGTCGTGCTCCCTGGCTACGTACCCAACTCTGACCGACTGAATTTCTTCTTCTTCTCCTTCTTGTGAAAGCTTTCACACGCACGCGCAGAGAGAGAGATCGATCGATGTGTATTGAAACTGCAAATCTACAAGTCGTTCAGAGACCCGATCGAGAGGGCCGGGGAGGACATGTTCTGTATAAAGGTGCCGTGCTTTGGATCGATAAACCTAGCCATGGTTTTATACAACTGTGCTAACGACCAGTCGACTGGTCGTTAGCGACAGATCCGCACGACTCGTACGTGATCGTTATCATCCGCGCTCGTTTCCACTGATTTTTTTCCTTCTCTCAAAAACCGTACTAAACTGCTAGTGGTTTTTTCTGAATTTTTGCTTCATAATATGAAAAAAAAATAAAAGTGCTTGAAAGAGGATTCAAACCCAGGTCTATGTAATACCTATCGAGCCTAATAACCAACTAAGCCACCTTTTGTTGTCGTCCATTGTAGAATGACAATGTTATTTGAACCTTTCGTATTTCTGCCATATCAGAAGAAAAAATAAAGTTTGGCTTGGTAACTTTGGCAATGACCAGCGTGATAATTATGGTCTGAGCAACATGATAACTATACCATGATAAGGCTGGTAACTACAGTACGAGAAGGTTAAAAGCATGGGGAAGTATAGTAATTTAACATAGAAATTACCAGTGAAATGTTTAAGATATTAGTTATCATGGTATTTAAACGTAAGATGTTAGTTATCAAGTCTGCGATGATACATCATCATGTTATTTACACAAAAATTATCGGGTGTATGTTTTTCAACAAAAAAGTTTCAGGTCAAAAGTTACAGTGGCGTTGTATGGGAGTTATCAATTTTGTATGATTCTATTACCATGCTATTTACACAGAAATTAGCGGGCATCACCCCCCTCGCCACAGCCGCCATATTTACCAGGATCGGGTACATAAGTTATCAAGTCTGCGATGTGTGAGTTATCATGTTATTTGCATAAGAGTTATCGTGGTATGGTTCAACAACTCCTCCCACCCCTACCTCCACCGGCAAAGTTATTAGGACTGGGTACATAATTTATCATGTTTACGATGTGTGATTTATCATCTTATTTGCATAGAAGTTATCGTGGTATGTTTCAACGACTTCCCCCACCCCTACCCCCGCCGACAAAGTTACCAGGACTGGGTACATAATTTATCATGTCTACGATGTATGAGTTATCATGTTATTTGCATAGAAGTTACCAGGACAGTGATGCGTAAATTATCATCATATTTACACAGAAGTTACCAAGACTGGGTACATAACTTTTTTTCACGGATCAAAGTTATCATGGTGTTTGTACCTAAGTTATCAGATCCTTGAGTCTATATTATCAAGCTATTTACACACAAGTTATCGGTGGTATGTTTTTAACATCTTTTTTACCCCGGTTTTCAACCGGGGTAAAAATATTATCGTGTTGTTTGTAAGTGAGTTATCAGCTCTACTATGCCTATACCATCATGTTATTTACATATGAGTCACCGGGGGTGTTTAAAACTTTTCTTTCCTGGTTAAAAATTATCACGTTTGGGCTAAGTAAGTTATCAGTTCTGATGTGCGTGTATTACCATGCAATTTACAGAGAATTTACTATGAGTATGTTTTAACAACTTTTTTCGTGGGTCAAATAGTTACCACGGTGTTTTGTATGTGAGTTATCATCTCTATGGTGCGTATATTACCATGTTATCTGCACACAAGTCTGATAACCACAAGATGAGCAGCTAGATAACTTGAACATGAACTGTTTAGTAACTATAACCATGATGATAATTGTATCTTTAGGAACTTGATAACTATTCCGCGGGCTACTACTTAACTACAAAATTACCAACATCAAAAAGTCAGAGAAACGACGTGTTAAAATTTTCGTTGAACGAAGGTCGGCTATTATAGCAGAGATGAACCAAGTTAAAATAGTACAATTTATCCTGTAGTCACCACAAAACAACCATTAGGTCAGTTGGTTAGTTGCCAAATTTCTTTACCAAGACAATGGGTGATTGATTCCCATGTAGCTCTTGTTTTTGCATTAAAAAACAACTTTCTGCTCGTTCTAAAACTGATCGGGGGCATGTACATCATGAGATCGATCTCCCAGCCCAGGAACTAGAAAAGATGAGATCAACCTCCGCCAAAAAATCACTGCTGCCCACGTACGAGGATCAACCTTCGCCCAAAATTCGCTGCCCATATACGAGAAAAAAGGAATCTGATTTAACCTTGCTTGCGCCAAAAAATTAGGAAACAAACCCCGCCTATCACGTTCACGATCTCTAAAAATCCAAGCGAAATCATCGGGAGCGACCACGGTGAACGAAATCATCCGGAGCGAACCCAAAAACTACAGGAGAGAAGAAGAAAACACGGCGTCGCGCACGACCGTAGGATCTAGAACGGACGAGATCCAATGCGTTCGGATCCGTTGCAGAATTCCTGCCGACTGGATTTTAGCTTTTTCGTTTATACAAAGAAAACGGAATCGCTTTATGTATCACGGATTGGGGTGGTAGCACCTCTGAGTCGATGGAGAGCTGTCGCCGACGTGCAGACCACGAGGGCGCAGTGCAGCTTAGACGTGATCTGGTTTCCTTTCCGTCTTTGTTTTGTACTAAGGCAACTCCCTTGGTTGACCTGACCTAGAGAAACAAGAACAGCAACAACAACAATAGACGGAAGGAAGGAATCCTCTACGCGCTTGGCTTTGTTTTACCGGAGTTCAACTCGCAAAGCCGCCGGCCGGTATGGTGCGCCGCATGTGGTGTTGGTGGTGTTGGTGGTGCGCGGCACGTCTGCCGCCGGTGCGAGCGGAACGGAGGAAATCGCGCCGCTAACCCCGGGACCAGACGTACAGCACCACCGATGCCCGGCCGGTCCCTCTGTGAGACGAGCATAGTCGTGCACGCGACAAGACCGTGCCCATACGAAGCCACTACGTCTTCTTATTTTTGCAGGAGCCACTACGTCTCTCTGTTCGTTCAGTTTTTTTTTCCTATGGATTCCAAAAGTACATTTTTTAGAAAAATCCAAAAAGTTCGTAATAGGCTTAGCCCAGCGCTGTTTAAAAAAAAAAGGTTGAGCTCGTCCTTGAATCTCGAGTGCCAAAGAGCTGATGGCCCATTGTGTAGAATGCGTTTCTCTGTTTTTTCTTCTCTATTTCGTTTTTTTTTCATTTTTTCTCTTAGTCTTTTTGTTTCTTTCTTCATTTTAATTTCTTAGTTTTCATCGATTCCATTTTTTTTTGTTTCTTTGTCGACTTTCATCGTTTTTTTTTCAGCACATGTTTACTTTTTCATTACATATTCAACATTACAATATACATCAGAAACATATTTTCTATACACCATGCGTTTAATATTTTGAAGTGGAAAAGGTACAAAACAAACCTTAAACTTGTAGAGGAAAACTATCTCGAACCCTGAACTATCAATCCCGGAAATCAGTACACCAAACTTATTGATCCCGGTCTATTTTGAACCTTCAGAGCCTTCCTAAACAAGATTGTCGATGTGGCAGGTTGAATTCCAGGATTGTTGACTGTGGTCGCGACTGGGCCGGCCCATATGTGAAGTGGTTTTTTTTCTTTTTCGAAATAACACGCGAGTTAAAAATACCAAACGAGTGAACTTGAAATTGCGACCCGAATCTTCTCAACTCGTCCCGCTAGCCATTAGAAGCATTGGATGTTATTGCTATAATGAGAGGCCAGAACAATTTAACCACTAGAAGTGGGCCGCTAGCAAAGGGCGTGTTGGTGGCGGTACCTTGGGTGCGGAATCTCGGATTGCCAATCCGCCAGGGCAAACAATCTGATTTTCTGTGCGGAGTGCTAGATTGGTATTTTTTTGAGCCGGCGTGTAAAATCTAGGCATACTTGCCTCTTTTGGTTGTGATCTCGGGCGATGGTGGGATCCGGCGAGCGCTATGGATCGGAGTTTATTTGAATTTCGGATTGTCATTTACTGGCGGACATATAAAAAACATTTGATGGCCAGCTCCCGCATCCCCTTATCCACGGACGGATGCTGGAGTCAATTTACATATCAGCGTTGGAGATGCCCTTATGCATATTCATCTAAGAAAAAAAAAGATGTTTCTGCATATTCCAATTGTTATGTGCAAGTACGACACAATAGGCACGTGACTGGGTCACCGGAGTGACGAGGTGTCACGGGAAGGAAACAAGCCAAGGACGATGGTGGCCTGGAATCTGCCGACTGTGATAGATCAACTTGAGATATAATAATACCAATAATTAGCAAAATTTGACAGAAAGTAGATCCCTGACCTGACTGCTGTGCTAGCTAGCACATGGCGTTATTGGCTGACACACACCGGCACACTTCAATCAGCCAAAGCTCCATGTATCCTTGTCAGTTGTCACACGCCATGTGTGTGGGTAAAGTGTCGGTACGGGCTTCGGGTCCGAACCATGCGTGCTTTAGTTACGGCAACCGTAACAGTAGAACAAGGAAGCCCCAGAATCGGCCATGACATGAAGATTGCCCCGATCCCAAGGCCTCGGAAGCTAATCATCACAAGCTGACCTTGAAAGTTTGAGCAACAATTTTTAGATTCGGGTGTTACAGAAATTTTTCGGGTAAAACAGTCTTACTCCCCAGTTGAAAAGGCTCGCTGACACCTCTATTTCAGTTAATAAATGGCGCTCCGAACCAAAATGAGGGAGGGGGTCACACGAACTCGTCGTCGTAGGCTTTGCGATTGCCTCATTGCACATTCTGACCCGACACGGGTCCCCGTCCGTGTCACGAGCCGTGTTTCTGTCCTCATCTTCGTCTTCATTACTACTCGCTTTATTCAAAGGTACAAACTTTAGTACAAAGTTGTACAGAGATTAAGACAATTGTATCGAGACGGAGTACAATTTACGAAACATTCGGATAGTGATTACTCTACCGGCATTATCAATCACTGCCACTACAAGAGTACTCTAGGAGTAGTGTAAATGCTTGCAGCTACTGTGACTGTGAGTGTCATGTCCTGCAAGAGCCAGCAACACGGAGTGGTACAAAGACACTAAATGATGCTGGGGCTTCTCTTTGTAACCGCTCATTCTCCCCGGGGCAGTTTCCAGTTGACCTCGACCCGGGTTCTTTCATTGGAGAAGTTGGGCGAACAAAACAATTTCTCCATCTTTGCTCCCGCATGAACAAGAGGAGATCAGTTGGTAGTATACATAATTCCAGTCGTACCAAACGGCACCTCCAACAGAGCCTTTCAGGGCATGTACAATGGTTCTATCTTAGCAATGCCACGTAGGATAAATGATGATGTGGAGGAGAAAGAATTTATAAGAAAAGCCTTGTCTTTTCTTATTTAAGAGAAGACAAGAGATGATCTCTTAGCACAATATGTCTCACCACCTTTTTAGGAATAGCTAGTTATGAAAGATAAGACTAACAGATGACCCATTGTAGACATGTTTTTTTGTCATTTCTTAATTACATGCAAGACTTAAGATAAGGCTATCTTATCAACCATTGTACATGCCCTCACAGATGTTTCCAACAACTTAGCCGCCAAATTCATTGGCAACAATCTGCACGAAGAACCGGCAACCGCAATGAATACCGCATGCACATCTTCTCAAGAGAAATACGTACGCCCAGTCTCGTAACGACATCATCTGCCATGCTACCCTTTTGGGATCGACACACACGGCCATCCACACACGTAGGTAAGGTAGAGCCGGATGGGTGGAGGCGGATCAGATGAGATGGGCGTGGATAGGTACGTACAGATTGCCAGGACGGACATGATCATCGCGTACCAACACGGTACTTCTAAGTTCTAACACACGATGATGCATGAAACGATCGATTGGTCGATGCGTCCGTGCATGGCTTAAACTAGGACATCACGTCACGCTCGTCCGGCTCGATCAAAGTGACGAGGGCAATGTAGTATATGTCGTGAAGGATCGATATATATGAACATGTCCAAATATGCTGGTAAGATGAGCATAACCATAGTTTGTGTCTCTGCGACACGAGAGGATAGACTTCTTTTAATATGTGCACAACTATAAAGTAGCATATTTATAGGATAATCTTTGTTGCAGTACCATCACTGGTTGAAATCTCTAGAATGACAAATATTTAGAAACGGAGTGCGTAGTTGTTTGTGTAACCATCAATGTGTATGAATGAGACGACGTGGGAGCATGTCCGCAAGACGCCTTGCGCATAAACAATATGTTTTACTCGTAGACCATGGATTAAATTAGCGTCAAATGATGGTTAGCTGTCCCATCGCACAGGCTAAGTACGGTTAACTGAAGAGTGATACCATTGTGCTATTATTAGTAGTATTAGTGTATCGCCTGTACTTCCCACGTCTAATTAAGTTAGTGGTTTGTAAAACTGAAAAAGAGGGCAGGGCCGGTAGATTAGCTGTACTCCCTCCGTCCAATAATGTAAGAGTATCTTTGACACTTTTTAAAATCTAAGTGTTGATATATTTTGGGACCGGAGGAGCCGAGCTGATTAGCCCATGACTGTGGTTTGGCTGGTTGATCAGTCCATTGAACACGCGCCCTGAGCGGTCAATTTGTTGGTGGCGTGTGTCAATAATTATACTGAAAGGGATCGAAGGCGACGTGGGATTAGTACCATGGACCATCTTCCGCCTCGTGGACCAGCTGAGTTCTTTTTTTGAGGGGAAATGGACCAGCTGAGTTGATCACGAGGGATCTCGTCGAGTTTGCGCTAGCAGTGCAGGCAAACCTGTCGTTTTCTCTCAGATAATTGCACTAGTTTAGCCTCGTGCATTAGCAGTACCATTTTCAATATGCAACCGTGTCGTCGCTGTTGGACTGTTCCCGCTGAGAGTCACTAAACAAGTGCACGTCACTGTCTGTCCGCGCTAGCACGTCCGTGGATGCAGTACCATTGGCTGATTGATTGAGGTTAGAACTAAGACATGAATCGCGCCGACAGTTCAAACTTGAAAGCCATGAAACCGTAGACGCCGGCACTCAGGCCAACTTCAACCCCCATTTGGTCCGCGCGTATCCGTTTTGGCTTAAACGGTCAAACGCCACGGCCCAACGGACATTTGGTGTCTGACCCAACCTATTTTCGAAACAAACATGTTCCTGGTTTGCTTCCAGATGAACAGGGAACGGATGCACACACGTCTTCTTCTCGTTCACCCTCGGGCCCACGTGTCGGCCATCCACCTACTTCCCACCGGCCCATTTTAAGCCGCACGCGTGGGTGAGCCCGCTTGTTAGCCACTCAGCTGCCCCAGGCGCGCCTTTTTTAATGTGGAAGCCGTGGACAGGCCAGTCGACACATTTCCACTTCCGGAGCCGCGTGCTTCCTCGAATCCCGACACGCAAACCCTAGCTCCGATCGCCACTCCTCCATTTCCTCACCGTCCGCCATGGTGTGGAAGTAAATCCCCCACACGGAGAAGCACGATTACGAGGATGGTTTGTCCTCCGGGCCGCAGCCGCCCCTGGCGTGTCCTTTTTAATGTGAGAGTCGTAGACCGGCCAACCCACACACTTTTCACTTCCGGAGCTGCATGCCTTCTCGACCCCTAACATGGAAACCCTAGCTCCGACCGCTACTCCTCCACCTCCTCGCCAGCCGCCATGGCGTGGAAATGGATCGCCCACAAGGGGAAGCAGGCCCACGATGCTGGTTCGTCCTCCGGCTGCAGCCGCTCCAACACCTCCGCGCCACCCGGATTCAGCATCTCCCGTGGCCCCACCTCGCATGCAGCCGTAAGTGAAGGGCGATATCTTTTAGCGGTATTGGAAGACGGGCTAGCCCCAGCCGTGGAGCAACGCCACCTCCCCAACAACTAGCACCTATCGTTAGATCGGGTGCCTGTGCCTTTAATCCCAGTGAGCGGCCACACCCGGCTTGAGGAGATCAACCGTCGCCGTGTCCGCCTGCCGTCAGACCTCATCAACAGCGCCAGGTATGTCGTCGACTCCCCGCTCTAGGATACGTGGTTCCAGGACGAGCACGATCCGCGGCGACAATCTTATTTTGCCGGTCGTGCTCCGAACCCGCCATGGGCGCGCTCTCAGCCCACCGCGGCGGCTCGAT
>NC_041385.1:13362170-13381999 GCF_002162155.2 Triticum dicoccoides
CCCCACTGTCGGTGTCCAAACCGGCGAATCTCGGGTAGGGGGTCCCAAACTGTGCGTCTAAGGCTAATGGTAACAGGAGGCGGGGGACACGATGTTTACCCAGGTTCGAGCCATCTCGATGGAGGTAATACCCTACTTCCTGCTTGATTGATCTTAATGATATGAGTATTACAAGAGTTGATCTACCATCCTAGAAGCTAGCCTATGATTATGATTGTTCTTGTCCTACGGAGTAAACCCTCCAGTTTATATGGACACCGGAGGGGGCTAGGGTTACACAGAGTCGGTTACAGAGAAGGAGGTCTAATCGCCTAGCTTGCCTTCCACGCAAAGGAGAGTCCCATCCGGACACGAGACGAAGTCTTCAATCTTGTATCTTCATAGTCCAACAGTCCTGCCGAAGTATATAGTCCGGCTGTCCGAGGACCCCCTGATCCAGGACTCCCTCAGTAGCCCCTGAACCAGGCTTCAATGACGATGAGTCCGGTGCGCAGATTGTCTTCGGCATCGCAAGGCGGGTTCCTTCTCCAAATACTCCATAGAAGATCTTGAATACAAGGACCGTGTCTGGCTCTGCAAAACAATTTCCACATACCACCGTAGAGAGCATATTTTTTGCGTCCAAATGGACAGGGAATGGATGCGCACACGTCCTCTTCTCGTCCACCCTCGGGCCCATGTGTCGGCCATCCATCTACTTCCCACCGGCCCATTTTAAGCCGCACGCATGGGTGAGTCCGCTTGTTAGCCACCCAACTGCCCCATGCGCGCCTTTTTTAATGTGGAAGTTATGGACCGGCCAGTCGACACATTTCCACTTTCGGAGCCGTGTGCTTCCTCGAATCCCGACACGCAAACCCTAGCTCCGGCCACCACCCCTCCACCTCCTCGCCGTCTGCCATGGTGTGGAAGTGAATCCCCCGCACGGAGAAGCACGACTACGAGGATGGTTTGTCCTCCGGGCCGCAGCCGCCCCTGGCACGTCCTTTATAATGTGAAAGTCGTAGACCGACCAATCCACACACTTTTCACTTCCGGAGCTGCATGCCTCCTCGCCCCCTGACACACAAACCCTAGCTTCGGCCTCTGCTCCTCCACCTCCTCGCCAGCCGCCATATGGCGTGGAAGTGGATCCTCGGCAAGGGGAAGCAGGCCCACGATGCTGGTTCGTCCTCCGGCCGCAGCCGCTCCAGCACCTCCGTGCCACCCGCATTCAGCATCTCCTGTGGCCCCGCCTTGCATGCGCCCGCAAGTGAAGGGCGAGATCTGCTAGCGGTATTGGAAGACGGGCTAGCCCCTGCCATGGAGCAACGCCACCTCCCCAACAACTAGCACCTATCGGTAGATCGGGTGCCTGTGCCTTTGATCCCAGTGAGCGGCCACGCCCGGCTTGAGGAGATCAACCGCCGCCGTGCCCACCTGTCATCAGACCTCATCAACAGCGCCAGGTATGCCGTCGACTCCCCGCTCTGGGACACATGGTTCCGGGATGAGCACGATCTACAACGACAATCTTATTTTGCCGGTCGTGCTCCGAGCCCGCCATGGGCGCGCTCTGCCAGCCGAGCGCGCTCTCAGCCCACCCCGACCGCTCGATCTTGTTCTAGCTAACGCTGCCGCCCTCCCCCTTGCCGTCCCCGACACCACCAACTTCCATGTTTGTCGAGGAGACGAAGGAGCTGCTGAGGAGGGTGCTCGAGGACTCCGTCCGGGAGCACGAATGTGCCCAATGAGAGGGGCTTGATGAGATGATGGCCCTCCCCGCCGCAGGCTATGTTACTATCCCAGAGCTCTAGGTCAAGGAGGAGGCCATGGAGGAGGTGAAGGAGGAGGCCGCCAAGGAACCACCCTTCATGGCATTGGTGGGACAGTCCTAGACATGGACGAAGACGGTGCCGTCTACGATGGAGCATGTGTTTGTGCCGCCTGTGTGAGTGGGTGCCGGCACGTGGTCGTTGTTCCCACCACGGCCAGAGGTGGTGCAGGCACCTCCGGCCTGGCAGCCGCCGTCCTACATCAACCTTACCATGGACGACGATGGCGGTGACATCATGGACGGCGACGTCGTTGGCAAAATCTATCTTTTGATGTTTTTAATTTTATTTTATGTTAAGTTTAAATGTGCGGCTTGAACTTCTATGTATTGTTTTAAGCTTATTGTAAGTTTTAATTAAGTTTATCGTATGTTTTTTTAAATGTGCGGCCGTTCTCTTTTAAAAAGGAAAATGTTAACGCCCACACGTGTGGGCGTTCAACACCCCGACCACACGCCTCCATCTCCGTTGGCTTCGGTACGCACGAATCTTGTAGCAAACAGGCCGGTTTTCGGTGCCACGTAGGACGAGTCTCGTGTGCGGTGTGCTAGTCAGTTCGCCCGCACGGTGGTTGCCATCCCGTGGTCAGCGGTTGCCACTCAGAGGCGTGCGGTGGAACTGCCATGCGCCCGCACGCCACGCTCCGACCGCGGTTGACGTCAAACACGTCGCACACCCCTCCACCCTCTCCCTCACGGTTCCATTTTACTCACCTGCGACGCATTTATTGGCACAACCCACTCGCACTTGAAACCATTGGAGGAGAAGGCGAGAGGAGAAGGCGACGGCGGAGGCAGAACAATCGACAGTGTTCGCGACCGTCGGTGGTGCTCGCCGGAGCGGAGCGGCTTCGCCGGAAGCCGTGCGGGTTGAAGGTAATGCTCACTTCATCTCTCGCAACCACTTCTTGCATTTTTTCCCCTTTCCCTCCCTGTTCGATTCCTAGATCGATTCATAGAGATTCTGGCGATTCGGCGGTGCGTCGGCGTTCCCGCCGGCGCCGAAGTTGTCTGGTAGCCGTTTTTTGTGGCACTGGGAAGTTTCGTCGCCGCCGCGGCTGCGGCATCGTCGGTGCGGTTATGCCTGTTCCGAGGCACGCACTAGTCTTGCGCATGGATTTGGGAGGTGCCCCCCGGTTTGTTTTGATGCGCATTGGTTCGAATTTGTGTTTACAGTCAGTTCGTGCGAGAATTTTGAGGGTGATTTTGAAGTCGAAGTAGTTGCCATTAAAACCTAGATCTAGTTAGGTTTGGTTTTGAAACTGTAGAACGAGGCGAACTTGGCAGAATGGCTGAACGTGGCAGAGTGGCTGAACTTGGCAGAACGAGGCGAATTTTGTGTGGCAACTAAACTCCCTGAACAAATGTGATAGTTGCCACAAACGTGTTTTCCTTTGCGGCAACAAATTACTGAAAATGTCTGTCATAGTTGCCACATTCAAGCTTTCACATACGACAACTAATTTTATTGAATGACTATGCTAGTTGCCACACCCACGTTCTTCCATGTGGCAAACTGAATTTTGCTGAATTTATATGATAGTAACCACAAACATGCTTTTTCATTGTGAGATCTAATTTTTTCTGAATTATTTGTTATAGTTTCCACACTTTGATAGTTGCCACAGTCGGTAATCAATGCAGTTTCGGCATCCAGCTGCACTGGACGACAACTAATGTGCACATCGAGTGTGCGTGTTTGCCACTTGGATTGTATAATCATGTGGCAAATAGAATGTGAACACAATGTCTGTTGCCACAATGCAGATATGACAGTGTGGCAAATTGGGTGCATAACATGGCAACCACATTTGCGCACCTATTATGCCAGATGCCATATCATGTCTGTTGCCACATCATGTCTATTGCCATGTTGCAGTCAGTACAATGTGGCATTTTCATTGTACTACGGACGCAATTTTTTCGTTTTGCCACACTGGCTTTTGTGATATGTGAACACAATGTGCCTGTTTTTTCAGGTTATCGATTCAGATGTGGTTTCATTGCTTTTTTTGTACTATAGTGGGCTAACATGGCAACTTCAACATTTTGTTTTCAAGTGCATTAACCAACGTGCTTACTTGTCACGTTTATGTTCTCGACAATCATATGGGGGGGGAGGGGGGGCGCGTGCGTGTTCATGCTATATTTTTGCATTCACTAGTTGACATTTTCTGTTAGGTGGCAAATGCTTACCTCTTGCATTTACATTTCCCCCCTTAACAATTTGGTCTGTTCCTACATCACCAGAATGGCTCGTGGCGCTCATCAAAATGATCACGATGATTTCATGGATCCACCACAGCGTAACCGGGCAACTGGACGGAGAAAAGAGGGCGACGAGGTAACTGTCCACACACCCGCCCCATCTCCTCCCGATTTTTGTTATTGGTTGGCACCTATATCTTTTGTAGTCGTCTGTCATGAACTAAATTCTCATGACATTGCAAAACATGGCAACAGCTGATCACTTTTGTGTCTGTTTTTTGCAGTAGAAGAAACGAATTCGCAACAGAGCCTCCCAAGAACGACTGACTGCGTTGACTGACAAATTCAGCGATGATCAGAAGGGGCTGCTGCTGAGATGGGCATGCAGTCTATGATGGCTGTCCGGTGCACGAACCTTGTCAACCCTGTATGCGACTGGCTTGGTGAGATCTACAAGCCTGCCTCCAGGGAATTCGTGATTCCTGGACGCGGAAGACTTCCGTTGAACGAGGAATCCGTGTTCTGCACTTTGGGTGTGCCTCGTGGACATATCAAAGTCCCGTACGAGGTCAATAATGAGATCAAGGAAGCTATGTTCGCCCGTTTGTTTCCTGGATTGGAGTCCATGCCAAACCCGTCTGTACTGGCAGATTCGCTGCAGGCCATGACGACGCACGGAGATGTTTTCAAGATGAAGCTACTCATGTACCTCATCTCAGCTGTTTTTGCGCCGACCACTTCCCTTCGCCCAAGCAACAAATGTTTCCCCATCCTGGTGAATGATCCATCCTTTCTACTTTATTTTCCTTCAATCTTATTGCTCCGATGTCACGTGTTAAGCTAATGACTGCAAGTGTTTTCATTGTTATTTTCTGTTTGATTTCTGATGCGGCAAATTTTTTGCCCAGAAATTTTGTGTGGTGCAGGTGAATCTGAAAAATGTGAAGAACATGAACTGGTGTAAGTTTATTGCCGACTTTCTCCACGATGCTTTCAAAAACAAGATGTACCAGAAGGGTTGTCGACTGCATTTAATGGTATTTACTTTACCAGATCTCTGTGTGAACTCTTATTTATAACACAGTTTTATTCATGCATGGCAACCCGATCATAACAAGATGGCAACTGCCATAATGATAATGTGGCAACTGCCGTATTGATAATATGGCAACTGTCATACTGACAATGTGGCAACTGCCATCATATTATTAGCATGGCAACTGCTATCACAGTATGATGGCAACTGTGAGCACACTATGATGGCAACTAGCACATACATACTATCATTTGGATCATACATTATCCTGCTCTTTTTCCCAACAACTACAGTACCCATGATGGAAACTGACATTTCTTTCTTTGTAAAACTGTTTTAAATCAGCTCATGTATGTCGACTATCTTGATCTGTCCACCGTGGATTTCTCTGGGGTAGGAGGCCCGCCGCCTACGCACAAGTTTGTTGTTTCTGGTGGACCATCAACGCTGTCAAGGCTGTGCTTGCCGCAGACAGGGCAACTGATACCACATATGGAAGACTACAGGTTAGTTTTTATTTATCTCTTCACACGGCATGCTTACAAATTTGACATGAGGCAACCGTCCGTTTATAAGGCATGCTTACAATTTCTTTTTATTTTTCATAGCTGATGGCCAAGCATGCTATAGACTACAGCGTGTTTGGGGGGCCTCAAAAATTTGGAAAGTGGATGGACGTGCACTCAGCTCCGTCTTGCCCTTCTGAGGTAATCAAAATATCGACATCCATTGTTTGCCGTGGATTAGTTGTTGCTGTCCCGCAAGCGACTGCAATACGGGTTGTTGTTGATGCTTCTTGTTTTCATGCACAGGCGAGGGCACTAGTTGAGCATCTAATTGGGCAGTTTTCATCCGGAATGACCGGCTTGCTCGGGAAGTTGGTTGATGGGTGGACGTCCCTCAGTGCCTCTGACAGCGACGCGGTTGCGAGGCAGTTCACTTCATTTGTCCCAGAACGTACACATCGACCAACCGGTTGCCGTGGCCGGTATGACTACAACAGTTCCCAAGAGCCCGGTGACACACAAGATGATGTAGATGGATACGTTGGCCTCAGCAAGGATGACGACGATGACATGGATGATGTGCATCAGGACATGGATGACGATGAACACGCTGAAGTTTGCACAGGTGCCAACAAGGGCAAGGATGCAACAGATGCCCCCCCACCGGAGAAAGTGATAGAACATACGGCTGCGAGAGGCGAGGGGGTGTTGCCATCAAGGAGGGGGAGGGCTCCAGATGATGTTGGGCAGGGTTCGCATGGCAAGAGGTCTAGGACCGATCCCATAGCTGCCAGGAGGAGGTTCGACTTTTAATTTTAGTTTTCTGCTGTGTCTATTTTCTTGGAACAATCTCATCCATTTCTTTGCACTTGTTTTTTGTCAAGCGCGGCAATGGGTTTGTTGTCTGACAGTTGCCACCTTCCTTTTTCCCTACATCTATTACGTGTAGTGAGCCGACTGCTGGTGAACGAGCAGCTACGAAGAAACAGGCGCCAACGCCAACTCGTGTTTCTGCTCGCTTGAACAAAGGTGCCCCCATTGTCGGTGACACCCCTTCCACCAGGTCTTCTCCTCGTACGACGACGACCAACACCGGGGATCCTGTCGTGCCAGACCTGAGGAAGCCAGTCAAGAAGTACGTTCATCCATGTGCTTTCATTTACATAGTGGTATTTTTTCTTGGATTTCCAATGCTACTGATTCAGCTTGTCATATGTTCTTCTGTCATCGTCCCCCACGCGGCAACCGTTGTCTTTCCAACTGATTTCTTCCTTCATTTTTTCTAGTTTACGGCAACTCCTATTGGTCTTTACATGGCAACTGGCATCTAGGCCAATTGGCAACTAGCACTCTAGCTAATGGCAGCTGCCATCTTTTGCCTTTGGCTTTGTGAGCTCATCCCACATACAGGTTTCAAATTGCATTCCTGACAGAACATACACTTGTATCATTCTTCAAGTTTGCTAACATGGCAACTACTGCTGGATGGCAACTGCTAACTATGACACATGGCAACTCATGTTCCCATTACATGGCAACTACCAGCTTTTCCACTTGTTTTTTCAATTATTTTAAGATTTCTACCATGGCAAACATATTTTTTGTTCATTTTTTCATACCTTTCTCATGTGATTTTTTTCTTTTTGCAGGGTGAAGAAGACCACTATGCGCGGGGCCAAGCATAGCAGTAAGGACCCGTTCGAACACCTACATTCAAAGTTGTCAACGGGGGGCAACTCAGATGTGCATGAGGCACCCGGCGTCAACACTGCTGCTGCACCGATGACAGCTCCCACCAACTCTGATGCAAGTGGCCGACCATCTCCGCCGGCTGCGGATGTCCAGGCTAGAACAACAGGCATCCGTACATCGGGGAGTGACGAGTCGGTATCTGCCAGGACAGCTGAAATATTGCCAACTCTTCTGGCAATGAAGGATGCTGCTGTGAGCCATGCCACCCCATTAGCAAGTGTTGAAGTGGACGCTCCCGAGACGAACCTAGGCAAGGAAGATTCCCGCTCTTCGGACACTGATTCCAAGCGCGTGCGTGGTGGCACACCTGTGTCCACGACAGAAGCTGCTGAGGCGGCAGTTCATAAGGATATGCCATCTACAGGTGAGAGTCATGGCACAACAGCTCCAGCCCCTGTCGGTGCAGATACTGCTAAGGTGACTGTGGCGCGTGCTGGTCTTCCACCTAGGCGTCGCAGCCCCCGCAAGCAACCAACAGTCATACCCAACGCACCGGCTGTATCTAGGAGCAGGAGAGACGAGCCTGGGTATGTTCCTGCGTCCACACTGTTCCCACCACCCTCCAGAAGCAATGTGACGAAGAAACCGCAAGACCGAAGCACAATTGATGCAGGTGTGAATCCGGGCACGAGTGACGCAGGTGAACGGCCGGGGCAGACTACGCCTTTACCCACAGTGGAAATCCCCAGCATAAATCTGCGCACTTCCAGGCTCCCAGTCAATTTCGGTGTCCCCTACAGCCCAAACAAGAAGATTGCCATGAAAGCTGCTGCTGATACCGCCGACAACACGCCCTGCCCTGCAAATAAGCCCGAACATTCTGTAGCGGCCGATTCAGATATGTTTGTCGATCTTTCACCATTGGATTCTGCCCTGCAAATCGTTCGTGGTCCGGCTAGTAGGAATGAGAGGCACCCTATGTCATTTACCCAAATGAGCTTCAGCCTTGGCATCAGTCAAGATTAACCGGTGGTGCACGATCCTTTGCCAGTTGCCTTTGCTTTCCCAGGAGGCATACCCGCAATGATGGCACAGCCAATGGTCGAGGGCAGGAAGGCTGTCAAGTTCGTGGAGCCAATTGTGCAAGGTACACTTGTCATGTCCTTTATGATTTTCCTGGATACATCTTTGTGGTTTGAATTTTGTCCCAATCATATTCTTTTGGGTATTCTCACTTGTGATGGCAACTGCCGTGTGGTGGCATGGCAAGTGGATTTGATGCACCATGGCCTACATTTTTTTGGTTGCCATGCTGCATTTTTGACATTCGGGTAAACACGTGGCAACTGAAGTTGATTCATCATGGCAACTGTATTTGCTGGTACATGGCAAATATAGTGCATTCCACATGGCAACTAGATTTGCCACACCATGTCATCTGCATTTTTTTGTTACCATTCTGCATTTTTTCTGTACGGCAATCACCTGGCAAGTGGAGTTGACACAGCATGGCAACTGCATTTCATGTGACATGGCAACCACAATCCTCCTAGATGGTAATTCAGCACAACTGCATGGCAACTGCAGTTGCCATGACGTGGCCACTGTAGTTGCACCACACATGTCAATTTCCCCACTATTTTTCTACCTACATGTCACATCATACACCCTATTTCCTCACAACCCATCTGTTTCCTGACTTTCTCCTTGTCCTAACACACTTTTTATTTTTTGAGCTATTTGCAGGCACCCCTGAAGAATTTTCACTGTCACTTGATGAAGCTTACTGCAAGATCGAGGGGGCAGCATTGCAGAGGAGGACCTCGCGAGGGCAAGGGCAATCAAGTTCCAACTTGCCTGCAGAGACGGCATCTGAGGATACCATCAGAAGTGCCACCCCTGGTTCTGTGAGACAGCAGAGGGTAGTTCACCCACCTCCCGCGGAACACTACGAGCCCGAATTCAGGGCCACTAAGGAACAGACCCAGCTGTACGACATTATCAAGCGGTTTGGAAATGCGAGGGCCAGCAGCAAGCACATGAAGGAGTTGAAAGCGTAAATGACCACATCCTATAATCTCTCATTTTGCTTTGTTCCTTTATTAACATTCATCTTCTTCGTACTCTATGTACATGATGCGCTTACATTCTAGTTCTTTCTTTTTTTTTTACTTAGCAAGCATGATTCTTCCATATTATGTCGTTTTCATACAGCTCATGTTTGGACAGAACCAAAGTCATTCAATGCGGAGTGACGTACGTCGACCTAGGTGATCTCGCCGAGTCCGTGAGGCCAAACGGTAAAATGTCGACAAATGTAGTTGCATGCGGGATCGACTACATCAACAATCACATCGATGTGTGTGCCGACAAGATCATCATGCATTACAGTGTGACATGCAAAATATGGGATGGTGACTTCCACCACAAAATCCTAAGGAAGAATTTTGCTCAACACGATGAATTCAAGCTAACACTTAAGAAATATGTGAGTTCTTCTCCCCTGTCTGCACTGTTTTTTAAAATGTTGTGGTTTTTGCCATCTGCTGTACTTGTGATTAAGTGGTAGATGTTTTCATGTGGCAACAGCTGCCGTGCACACTGTCATCTTGATTTTTGCATCCCATGCGAACTATGTGGCAATTTGATTGCAAAATGCACGGATAACCAAACATTCTACGTGATTCTATTTTTTTTGTCCCTCCGCTGTTCTTTTTGTGTAATCTGCTTTCTCATTCATTCACTTTTGAAATGCAGGTAATGTTCCCCATGTTCCAGGAGCTTGCACCACATGACCAGCAAGACAAGTGCGGTCACCACTATGCCATCTGCCTTGACCTGAAGAACCAACATTTTGAGGTGCTTGATTCAATCCGTTCGGAAGCTGATTCAGACCTTACTATGCATGCCGAATTCTTCATCAACAACCTCAAAGAGACATGGAACCGTCACTATGAACATTCAAAGGTCCAGATCAGGCATTTCCCGATTGAGTATGTGGCGACTGTGAAGCAAGGGAACACGTAATATCTCAACCCCCTCCTTCATGTGCCGTTTACATCAATTCAACCCCTATTTTTGCTGTCACATCTGAATTAAGGTCTATCTTTGATACGTCTGTCCTTTTTTGCGTGTTCATCTGAGTCTTTTTCTCGTGCAGTACGGACTGTGGCTTTCATGCGCTGGAATACTTTGCAAAGTGGGAAGGCAGAGTTGTCCCCGCTATCTCAACTGCAACGGTCGTTGAGCTCCGGAAAATCCACACATAGAACTGGTTGACGAATGAAGATTTCAACAAGCGGTCCGGAGCACGCGAGTTCGTGGAGGAAGCTGTCAAGAAAATCAACAAGAAGTACAAGTGATCACATGGTGTTACACACCGGATGCATACCTTACATTATGTTGCTGAGGAATGTAAGGTACTTATCTCTTTGTTATCGTTGAAAACTATGTCAGTGTGCTATGTTACGACTGCGACACCGCGCAGGCTACTTTGTAGTGGTGGTGTGTGAGCGACAATTTAGTAGTTTCTCTAATATATGTGTGGATGTGAACCTTTTTAGGCGTAAATGCACATATGTTTTTATGTTTTATCATTATTACAACGGTTTCATCGCTTACAGCTTCCAGTTTGCTGTTTTGATTGCGTCTATGATGTTCTAAAACAGATGGCAAATGTAGTTCAACATACACGGGTAGCGAAAGTCATCGTCGGTTTTCATTTTGTCGGTTTTGCTTCTTCTTTTTCGTTGCTAAGTGCACCGGCTAGCATGGGGTAGGGTTGATCATGCATCCACAACCTTGGCTATGGTTTATGCACGTTACGCCTTTTTCCAATTTGTTTTCCATACATCGCCCACAACACACTATTGTTTCTCTAAACCGCGTGGTATTTGCCATGGAAATATATGTCACGCAGAGTCATTTCAAATACCATGGTATATTTTTAGCAGAGCTAACATGGCAGATACAGTTCAAACAACATGGCAGGTCAAGCATAATTAACATGGCAGATACAGTACAACTAACATGGCAGATCCAGTACAACTAAAATGGCAGATCCAGTACATCTAGCATGGCATATTTAGTACAAAGTAGCATGGCACATATTTTAGTATAAAATAGCATGGCATGACAGATTTAGTACACATAACATGGCAGATTTAATACACATAACATGGCAGATTTAATACACATAACATGGCAGATTAAGTACCCATAACATGGCAACTGCATTTCTCCACTCAATGAATTTTCCTTCCACTTCTGATGCTCCTCAAGAGTTATTCTCCCAAATTTAAAAAAAAACTCATCGTCTAGGGTACAGAAGAAAATGTCCACAAGGACCATTTCACATTGCGACAATTTCTGCTCATGGATTGCCCGCCCCTTTCTTCGTTTTCTTGTGTTTTGCTTGAATCTCCAATTCTGACTTGTACCTTATCTCTCTGGGGCGGCCCTTTGTGATGGAACGGGGTGGGTTCCTGACCTGGGTTTGTGTGCTTGCTGTTCCAGATCCTATCTCCGAGTTTTCAGAAGATGGCCCCGTCGATGAAGGCACACTTGATGTGCGGGGGAACCGGTGTAAGGCTTCCTCAGCTTTCCTCTTCTTGATCTCCTCAAGCTCTCTTTTCAGTGCCTTCCTGTGTTTTTCTGTGACTCTCGTTGTCTCATCATTCTTGCACGCTTCATCAATTAGCTCATCATAGTTCTTTGTAAGCACAACGTGCCTCGCGGCTTCCATGGTTGACTCAGGTCTCTCGTCATGCACAACCAGAACCGCGTGGGTTGTCTGCGGCGCCAACGCGTTGTCAGCGTCCCAAGTCCATCGCCGCCTTATGAAATGGCGGGGCATCCGTGTCACAGCGTTCATGTCCATTACCTTTAGTATGTGACAACACACAATGCCGTCCCGTTTGAACTTGCAGCATTGGCAGTAGTATTCGCCTTGCTCGATCGAGGTTTTCACGAAGTAGTTCCTTCCTTTGTCTGCGTCTTCAGGTTCTGAATCCGACATGCCCAAAATAGAACACACCTTGAACATATGTTCGTCCACCTAGAAAGTCGTGAACATGCTGGCACGCTTTATTTCTTCCTGGAATCTGTAAGTTTTGTGTGTTTTATGTTAATCTATCGTGCGATCTTTTTTTTTGTAGGACGTTACGCTGTCATGGAAATAGAACTAGATTTTTGTTTTAATATGGCAAACATAGTACACTGAACATGGCAAACATAGTACACTGAATATGGCAAACATAGTACACTAAACATGGCAACTGCAGTATACCAGACATGGCAACTGCAGTATACCAGACATGGCAAGTGCAGTACACCAGACATGGCAACTGTAGTACACTGAACATGGCAACTGTAGTACACCAGACATGGCAACTGCAGTACATCAGACATGGCAACTGGAGTACACTGAACATGGCAACTATACTACATTTTCAACTGGCCATCGTCATTTCCACACCAATATTTTCCCCCAATGAAAGCACAGTGCATAAAACATGGCATCTACATTTGAGTAAACATAGCAATTGCATTTTCAACAAACATGACAGTTGCATTTCAGTAAACATGGCAATTGCATTTTAGCATATGCGTTGACAATATAACATTTTTCATTTGATATTGACATTTGCATACCAACATGCCCCAATGGAAGTACAGTTCATTAAACATGGCATCTGCACTTCATTTGAACATGGAAAATGTATCCGAGTAAGCATTGTAAACAGAATTTTCATTGAACATGGCAACTGCAGCTGAGTAAGCATGGCAAACAGTATTTCATTAGACATGGCAACTGCATATCATGGCAACTGCATTGCACTCTACTAGGCACCTACTGACTTAGTACTTTTGTGCAAATAAGACCGTAACGGAACTGACTTACTTGTTAAATATCTTGTTTGTGTATATCTTGCTCATTTGCCTCTCCATTGGTAAATACGTCAGCAATTTGGGCTGCTTCAGTGCGGTGTTCGCTTCTTGCTGTAGCTCAGATTCCAGTATTTGTTGTTGCAAAGCTGTATATTGCTTGGCAAACTGTAGCAATGAGTTGCCAGGACTCACGTATCGCTTCAAAACAACATTGAACCCCTCGCTACGCTGTGTAGTCTGCAGAAAGGGGAAGAAGCACTGCATGAAGTAGGTGGGCACCCAGTACATTCGCTTCTCCCACAGGCTAGCAAGCGTCTCGTTGTCTTGGACTTCATGTGTTTCAACCATGGACATCCAGCTCCTTTCAAACTCCTCGACCGTCAAGCTGTGGTCCACGCACAGCTTGAATGCCTTGTGCAGCTCTGGATGGTCAGCAAAGAACGGTCCTAGCGTATCCTCAGCCTTCTTTATAATGTGCCACCTGCAGTGCCTGTGCACTGCCAACGGAAAGACCTCCTCTATGCCTGTACGCATGCTGAAATTCTGGTCTGTTATTATGTTCATCGGTGCAAGTCCATCCATACACTCCAAGAAGGTCTTGAACAACCAGACGTAACCATCCGTGTCTTCGTTCCGAACGAGCCCGCAGCCGAACTGCAACGACTGATTGTGGTTATTTATTCCTATGAACGGAGCGCATGGCATCTTGTACATATTGGTGAGGTACGTCGCGTCGAATGAAATGCAATCTCGGAAATTTTTGTAGGCTCTTCTTGCAGCACCATCCACCCAATACATGTTCCTGATACGGTCCTCATCGTCCAACCTTATCCTATAGAAGAAATCTGGATCTTCTTTTGCTTTCTCATCAAAGTAGGCAATTGTAGCCTCTATGTCAGCCAGCCTGCTCTCCCTATGGTACTTGGCCTGTAGGTTTGTGACGTCAGCCGGTATGTACGGCATGCTACTCAGTTTCCCCTTTTTGCTGTGGATGAGTGATAGTATCTGGACCATTCTTGATGGACCGACGTTACAATCATGTAGCAGCTTTACGAATTGCCTTTCGACTGGGGTGAATCCTCTGTGGGCGGTCAGAAATTTGACCAGGTCGAACTTCTTTATGAGTTTGTGGTTGTGCTCGTCAAAATATTCAGTGACCACATACTGTGTTCCATCTACGTTCAGCTTACACCGGACAGGGCATCCCGTCTTGAGAATGATTCCTCTTTTTCGTTCCGGAACGACAGGCGCATCACCTTTCCCCTTATTGTTCCTCCGTGCCTTGTGGCACCTCATCTCACCTCTGCTGTACTCATTAGTTTTCTTAATTTTCCTATGGTACTCGGTGTTGACCGCAAATCCATGGAACTTTGCATATGTCTGGTAGTATTCCTTTGCTTCTTTAAACGATTCAAATCTCTGCCCAATGTACGGTGGCTGAGGTAACATGATCTCTGATTGCCCGCCATCTTCATCCCCTTCTGCCTCGTCGTCAGTTTCATCATTCACTTCAGTATCGGCGGCAATTCCATCCACTTGAGTGTTGGCAGTGCTTGTGTTCAAAGGGGTGCTTGTCGGTATTGCTGGAATGATTGCCATTCTCGACTGTGACTCGAAATTGTCTGCGGTATGATTGTCTGCTGGCTGGTGGTACGCGTCTTCCGTGCATTCAGAGCTCTCCGCAGTAGATGTCCCCGCGCCGCTGTTAACTGTAGTTGTAGGCCCTGTAATAGGAAAAACAGGTACGAGAGTAAGTTTTTTGTTTGAATAACATGTGTATCGCAACGGATCACACCATCTATGAGTGATTTTGCACGACATCATTTCAAACAGCAAGTCGTGATTCTGCGCGTGACATGTACGGCAGCTACAGCTGTCCAGTGATGGCAGCTACTGTTCAACAAACATGGCAACTATTGTTTTTGCCTACAAATAACTTGAAATAACAAATGTAGTGCTATTTTTGTGGTTCAGTTTTTTCCCCTTACCTTGTTGTGTTGCATTTGACCTTCTTGTGTTGTCTGTGACACTAAAATGACGTGCTCCACCTACAGTTTCTGAAGCTTGCCACGAGACGTTTGTCGGGTTACCACCAGCGTAATAACCTGTACGCAAAGTAGTGGTTGGTCAATTCATGGCAAATGCATTTTGTGTTAGCATGGCAACCGCAGTTGCCCCTTCTGTGGCAGCTGCAGTTTTACTAGCATGGCAACTGTATTTGCATCGGCGTGGCAACCGCAGTTGTTCCTTCATGGCAGCTGCAGTTGCCATGGCATGGCAAGTGCAGTCGCACTGGCATGGCAACTGCAGTTGTTCTTCCATGGCAACTGCAGGTGTCCATGGATGGCAACAACAGTTGTGCAGAGATGTCAAGTGTATTTTCTAATTCACGGCAACTGTGGTTGTCCAGTCTTGGCAATTGTAGTCGTCAACTATGCTCCTTCTGCTAATTGATCATCCGCAACTTCACTTTTTTATGGACTCACCTGTGTATGACGTCGATGACAGGTACATTGGTGCTGCCTGATGCCACGCGCTGCATGAAGGCTCTGCATTTTCACCCGTGTTAACTCGTGAGTCCTTTTTACCAGTTTTTTTTGCATGTTCATTTTTCATGTCCACTGCAGTATGTTCTCTTTTCTCGGTTTGCATTACCTTGATTATCCATACAAGCTAGTTGAAGTTGGTTGCCCATACATTTGTCAGTGTTAGCGCCTTGTGAGTGAACTTGCCACGGGGCCCCCTAATTGTGTTTTGGTCATAAGCACCTACGAAAAAATGGCAGTGCATGACATAAGTAGAATGTCATCTTCATCGTTGCGAATATGGCAACTGTTCTATTCTTTTGTTATCATGCATCATACCTACGCTTGCATACTGCTCTAGTAGTGGCAGCAACGGCCCTGAAGAGATGAGCTGACTGTACTCTGTTGCATCCCAAGGAGGCGTTTCTGGCCTTTGAGAACCCCAAGCATCAGCGCCATCTTCGTGATTCATTCTTTCCGTGTCTCGCTTCTTTCCAATGTGTTCTCAATCATTGCATGAACAAGAAGGCATCAAAAATCCACAAGAATTGTATTCTTCTGCTGCTTGCACATAGAAGAAATGGATGGCAAGCGAAGGGTCAAAATAGGTGGCAGCTACCGACAAGGAAAGGTGGCAACTGTCGTTATACACAAGTGGCAACTAATTTCTTCCAGCCCTCTTCATTCCAACATTTGCCCCTACTGTCCTTCTTTAGTGATTCCTACTCATTCATTTTTCATACCCAACTACTTGCGTCAATTAAGCTAGGAAGTTAAGTCATTTTCAAACGTAGTACATGGCAGATCTGGTGTACTCTGCCTGGCAATTGCGACTACACACTAAACCATGTAGTGTTCTACCCCTACAGCATAGATCCAGCACAAGATCGGGATATTTTCAGCCTTAAGGATGAGAAGGTCGAGATCGGGAGATTCTCACCTGGTTTTTAGATTTTCGTCTCTGGAGGGCTGGGTTGGAGTTTGGGGCTGGGGGTGGGGAGGGTTGGGGTGTGGTTTTGAGGTGGGAGTGCCCTATGGATGTGCTCTGATTGCCATGGCAACCAGAGAAGGCCGGCGACGGAGGTCGGGTTTCGAGAGGTTGGGGACGATGGCGGCAGACGAGAGAGGGGATTGATCGGAGGCCGTGAACTGCCTGGTCGTGCGGGCAGCAGGTCGGCTTGCCCGGACGAGGCAGTGCGGGCGGGGTTGGCACGCAACGGACGTGCGACCGTGCTTTTGTGCGCGCGGACGTGGTCGTGCGTGCCGGTTCCCGTCCGTGCCACACGAGCGTGCGGGCTGGTTCCCGTCGACGCCACACGTGTGGCAGTTATTCGGACCCTTTAAAAAAAGTCTAAGGCGGACAAAGTTAAGATGGGGCAACCGGTTTGATACACCAGTAGTCGGACGTCCAAAGCCGGATACGGCCGTCCATTTTCTGGACCCAAATGGACAAAATATGAACAAAGCGGAGCTCTGCTCTACCGTCGTAGTTGGGGTCATGGGCGCTCTTCCTCCCTTCGATCCAATCAGCCGGAGCGACCATGCATACATGGTTGTTATATTACGTTGGGTCTTTGGGGGACGTGACACGCGCGTTGGTCCTGGCCTGATCACCCGGGCCCGGGTCAGACAAGTGCTGCCGTACCTAGTGGCCATATACTCCAAGTCGTTCAGATAAAACGACGTTCTCCTACCGTTTGAAACCAACGTAGAGACCCGAGAAGGTGAGGACACGTAGCTGTGTATACGTGCCGTGCGTTGGATCGATAAACCTAGCCATCAATCAATGTATCTAGTACAAAGAGAACGGAACCGCATTCGGCATTCAGTCCATCAATCAACGCATCACGGGTTGGGCTGGTAGGTAGCGCCTCGGAGTCGATGGAGAGCTGTCGCCGACGTGCGTCCACGCAGCGGCCGTTCGCGCGCGTGTGTTGTGTACGCGTGGTCACTCTCATTCGTTCCTCCCTCGTAGCTAGTTAGGCGGTTCATTCTTTGATGACGCAGTTGCAATAAAAGAAAGAGACAACAGAATTTGTCGGTGAGCTGAGTTATGATGAGCAGTGGGTTCGGTTGGATCCTTTCGAACCGGAATTTTCTTTCATTCTTCTAAAATCGTTACGCAGCGCATCATACTACGAAGTTAGGCTGGACGGGAGTAGACTATGCGGCTATCCGCCTGGTCAACGTGCAACAACAGCAACAACAGACGGAAGGAAAGAAGTCGCAAAGCCGCCGGCGAGCGGCCGGGATAGCATGCGCCGCATCCGGCTGTGGTTGTGTTGTTGGTGCGCGGCACGTCTGCGGCCGGCGCGCGGGGAACGGAGCAAATCGCGCCGCTAATTAACTCGGGACCAAACGTACGGTGACCTGTTCCCCCCTCGCTCCACCGTGGCCGGTCTCTCGGTGCCGCCCAGTTCCTCTAATTTTTTTTTGGGAATAATAGTGCATCATGGATAGCTTTATTAACATCTAATAACAAGAATTACATCGTTCACTAGCTTGGGAATATGCACTTCTTCTTGTGGCGCCTACTCGTGCACGCGACAAGACCGTGCCCATACGATGCAACTCTCTCATGCAGGAGCCACTACATCTCTTTTTCGTTCGGAAAAAGATGGCACATACACAAGTACTGTCTTTTCTATTGAGGAGCTCTCTTTTTTCAAAAAAGGGGGTATGCTCCAGCCTCTGCATCAGAATGATGCATACGATCAATATTATTAATAAACAAAATATCCAACATAAGTCTCCAAGTCTCGAAAAACGAACGAAAAAAAGGCTTAGTAAGAGCTAAACAGTGAAATGGAAAAGCCACAACCGGCGCTCTAAAAGTGCGTAATAGGCTTAGCCCAGCGCTGTTTAAAAACAGGCTGATCTCAGCCTCTAATCAGTGCCAAAAAGATGAGGCAGCTCCATGTCTTACTTAGAGTGAGACCAAGCATGCTCTCGCGTTAGGTGCCTCATTAAATGGGACGGCCCAGCCGGGCGGGAGGCCACAATCTTGTTCTTTTTTCTTTTCACTTTCCTTCTTCTTTTTTTCTCTCGATTATACTTTTAAATATTCAAAATAAACATATTAGAAAAAAAATACTTTACAAAAAATTTCAACAATGTTAACCAAGCTTTTGAAAACTGTTAAATGTATATAAAAATATTTCTCATGTATACAAAAAATTATGCAATGCGTGTGAAAAATTGATTATGTATTTAAAACAGTTAAGAAATTATTTGAAGAAAAATGTAATCAAGCATTTTAAAATGTTAAATGTGTGTTAAAAAATGTTGACCATGTATTCGGAAAAATGACAAACTTGTATTTCAAAATAGATAATGAAGTATTTGAAAATGTTAAAACATGTATAGAAAAAACTGTTGACTATTTAATAATATTGTATTCGAAAAATGTTAATCAAGGATTCAAAAAATGCTATAAACGTGTATAGACAAAACATTGATCACGTATTTAGAAAATATTTATCAAGCATTTGAAAAAATAATAAACAAGTATTTAAACAATAATAACCAAGGAATCGAAAGATATTAAATGTGTATAGAAAAATGTTGACCATGTATTAAAAAAATGAAAAATTCAATTGTGAAGAGTGTCAGCTTTGGGTGAATTGTGTTTGACACTATTCACATCTGATTTTGTCTTTTTTTTCTCTAAGTGTAGTTTGAATTAGGAGCTTAATTTTTTTTTGAGATTGTACATCAAACATGGATGTGTGTCTCCGAATATTTTTAGAATGTTTAAACATGTTCTGTATATTCGAAAAGATTGGCACATCTTATATTAGTCTTCCTCAGTGCGACCTAAATCAGGGTTGGGCCAGATTTTGTTGATTCTTTGCAAATTTTACTGAGGAATAGTATGAAAAAATCCCATGGGCTGGGGCGCGACGGCCCAGGTTAGTCTCCACTAAGTTCCGGCACTGCTATGCATGAAAATACGTTCATGTTCAGCCAAATAGTGAATATAGAGCAAACGAACACATAACAAAACGCAAATCCACATAACTCGGGCGAGAGTAGCACCGTTGTACAGCCGACAAACATAGTTTTAAACTAAAACTATCTAAAAAGTAAATAAGACAGAGATGACCGAGATTCTCCATCACTTTCTCGCCGGTCATTTGCCCTTCCAGTTACCGGCGTGG
>NC_041385.1:13382096-13385526 GCF_002162155.2 Triticum dicoccoides
GGGTCGGAGTTGTCGGACGACGACGAGATGTAGTCGGCCATTCAATTGCCTCGCGAGCTTCGCCCCTCTTGCGACCGCCGCCTCCTTCTCCAATTGCTCGATGCCGAGCCGGATGACCTTGGCGTTCTTTCGGCCGAGCTGGCGGGCGCCCGTCTCTGCAGGTCGTCAGTGACCAGCAGTATACAGCTGCAAGGACGTGCTTCTCCTCATCTGGCAAAGTTGTCAGTCCGCATCAGCGATGGGAGGATTGTGCGACCGCCTCCGCCCTCTTGCTTCAGGGGCAGTGCCCATGGGGTTAGGAGGGCGGCGGGCCAATGGTGTGGAGTGGACCGAGCACGCAATGTTGGTATGCGATGCGGCGACGGGTGGTAGGGGACGGAGCAGAGTCGGAGATGTCGCTTTTGTCGATCAACAAGTGTTGTAGCGTGATGTGGAGGGCTAGCTCCTCCTCGTCGTCCTGCCTCGCCGACGAAGGTGTCCCGGTTGTTCTCGTTGCTGATCCAGCGCCACCACCGCTTCTGATGCTCGTAATTGGACAGAGAGGGGGAATGGAATGGATGGGGAGTGATGAGGAGAGTGAAGTGAAGCTAGTGTGGATCTTAAGTGGGGTCGGTGTGGGATATGTGCAGGGTTTGAGGGGTGCCGGCCAGACCTGACGATGCGGGTCATGGTTGAGGTGCTCGGCTGGGTCATGTCTTTGTGGCCATGCACTTATGGGCCGTCCGTTTGATCGGTTTGGGATTGGCCTGGCCGGGTGTTGAGAATGTTTTTTTAACACAGTACAGACGCAAAAAAAAAATACAGTATAGACGCAAAAAAAAATACAGTACAGACGCAAACGCTCATATACACACGCATACACTCACCCCTATGAACGCACACACACACACATTATTCCTATGAGCACCTTCGAAAGACTGAGCCGGCATATCATCTTGAAATTTATGAAGTTGCCGTAGGCATATCGTCGTCGACGGGAACATCTCCTCCCACTGAATGTGCATCGACAGAAAATTCTGAAATAAATCCAGAAATAAATGTGAGCATCAGGACTTAAACCCTAGTGGATTGGAAATACCAAAGTCCCTCTAACCATCCAACCACACATAAATATACCTGGTTAAAAAGCCTCCATGACTCCGGACAGCCATGGCACGTCTAGGTTTTTGAAATGACGCTCCAGGCCTAATGAGGGAGGGGCTCAGACAAACTCGTAGGCTTGCGATTGCCTCCTTCGCGCTCCGCTCCGTTCCACCGCGATTTCCGACCGACGAAATGTGTGGCCATCCCCGTCCATGCACCGCACCGTACGGCACGAACCACAGGGTCCAATGTTTCTGTCCTGATCTCCACCTTCACCACAGTTTACGCAACATTCAAACAGTGATTACTCTAGGAGTAGTACGTATCAATCACTTCCACTGCCATTGCAAGAGTACTCTAGGAGTAGTGTAAGTGCTTGCACCTACTATGAGTGTCATGCAAGAGCCAGCAACACGCAGTGGTACGAAGGCAATGAATTTTGTTGGGTCTTCCTCCCCGGGCAGTTAGCAGTCTCCACCGACCCGGCAGGTTCTTTCATTGGGAAAGGGATCAGTTCCAGCCTTCCACGGAAATGGTGGCGACTTGTTAAATTTCCTACACAAAGGCCTGTGGGCTGATTTTTAGCACCTTTGAAACGGAAATCACTCTGTCGCTCCGCATGGACTGATAGAGAGCTACTGTAAGAAGAAAACAAATTCTTCTTCTTCTTTTCTCCTCTCGCATGCATGAACAAACAGCTTCTCCAACAGAGCCTTTCGCAGATGTTTTCAACAACTTGCCGAAAAATTCATTGCGAGTGCGTGTGTGTGTTGGGGAGGGGCAAGGTGCACCAAGAGCCGGCAACCGCAATGAATACCGCATGCGCATCTTCTCAAGAGAAATACGTACGGTACACGACCACCCCGCCGCTCCTGGATGCCAACCACATCTGGCATACTGCCGTTTTTGGGATCGACAGACACGGCCATCCACACACCGCTGCCGGACGGATGGAAGCGAATCAGATGAGATCGGTGTGGGTGTGTACTGGTAACGAACGATGATGCAACGAGACGATCGTTTCCGTCGTCCGTGTGCGGCGTATGTATATGCGGATGGAGTTCGGTGGATACAGGCAATCCAACGGTTGTTGCAACATCCGTCCCAGCATCGCCTCTCCGATAGCTGTCAATGGCGACGGCCTGCCTTGTTCCCGCGCGACGTACGCTTGGTCGTCTCCACGTCGCGGTAGCGCGCCCGGTGGGCTATTTTTCTCTACTGTCCGCGCAGTTACTTGCGTGGTTGATTGCACTGCACTGGTTGTCGGGCCAGCATGTCGGCCGGCCACCGGCCAGAGAGACGGTGATTGCCGTCGACATGTTTAATTTTGACCTGTCAGTCATACGACCCAAACTAGAGGGAGAAAATTCAAACAAATTTAGGAGCAGCCTAACTACGCCACGCCAGACTTGCATGCCACATTTTCACACGCATGTTCGGTCGTCCAGGAATTTTTACTGGTCAAATTGTCCTTGGTACTAACACATTTGGAATGTGGGCATATGTTGGTTCTTCCTTCGGATGTTACAAGTCTTTGCATTCACTAGAGCAACTGTGTACCTCCGTGTATGCACACGTTGTTTTTTACGTCGTGGTCAGGGGTCAGAGTATAAGATCGTTTCTCGGCTGAGTTACCACGGAATTAAAGCTGCACCATGTGTACGTGCGACTACGACCTCACGTCATGCTCCTCCGGTTCGATCAAAGCGATGATGGCAATGTACACGCGAGGACACGGAGGGAGTATAATGCTGTGAAAGATCGATAGGAACGTGTCCATAGATGCTGGTACTAAGAAGGACACGGCCATTGTTCGTGACACACACGCGAGAAAGAGACACGAGAAGAATATTTCAATCTATTTTCGTGCCAGTACAAAAGACACAAGAAGAAATAGCAATTATATCCCTGTCCGTAAATCTCCCAGCAGCGAAGATTACAAACATTGAAAGGAACCGAAGGTGCGCCGCCGTCATCGCCTCTCCTTCATTGGAGCCCGGCAAATCTTGTTTTAGTTCACAGTTGAGAAGTAGTCATGCCAAAACCCCCCAGAGAATCAGCACACCGAAACAACAACCGTCGTCGAAAAAAGCCAGTCACGCGGGTTCCCTACATGCAGCCCAAACATCCCGGCTGTCCAGCAACCCTCTTATCCAACCCATATGTGAGACAGATACGGGGAGGACTTGACAAGCTTGAACACCGTCGTCACGTCGGACCGGCGCAGTATGGCTCAAGTCACCCTTATCATTGTCACATGAAAACCCCATCCAATCGTTCGAACGTTAGTCAAACCCGACTCACTCAAGTCGGCCTCTCTGTTCCCCTCCGTCACCTCCCCTTCCTC
>NC_041385.1:13385607-13414647 GCF_002162155.2 Triticum dicoccoides
TCCTCCATGGGCGGAAGCAGATTCGAGTGCGCCTCCAACGAGATCGATTGGGCTAAGCTGACTACCGACTCATCAAGCTCATCCGTGCCGGCTGGAGGAGCTCGCACTCCACAATGCGTTTGTTCTTTCAATTTGACAAAGATTTCAAATTAGAAATGTTTATTTATTGTTCTTTCTAAGTATTTTCGTTGAAATCCACGAGCATTTAACTAGTAGAGTAACTTAGACTAGTAACATGCATATATTACTAGTATATGTTACTACCTCTATAGTGCATAGTATCATAGATGGTCTCATTTATTGCCACGCATGACACATAGTAGCATCACATTTATTATGTTACGGTATCTACCTATATTACTATAACCATCTTTTTTTTAATTGTTTGCCACTTAAGCATGTTTGCGAGTCCCAAGTGCATGATACTATTTATGTTACACCCACTATGGCGAGCCTAAAAAGACTGAGGACAAGTCCGCACGTATCACCACTGTGTATGCTTGGGACAACGTGAGAGCATCTCCGCCCATAAACATTATTATTTTTGCTTGAAGATCGGTGATTTAGTTAGCATTAAACGATGGTTAGTTGCCCCATCACACACGCGAAGCACGGTTAACTGAATAATATTAATACCAAAGACATTGTAGCATCCTACATCTGATTAAGTTAGAGGCCAGTGGCGTACATAGGCCTTTTATTTACATCACTCGTTAATCCTACTTACTCCATTAGTGCAAGCTTCGTTGGTTGTTGATGTGGGAATAGCATGGATGGAGGCATGGGCCATCTCCTCCGGCCCCTGGACCAGTGGATCACGAGTTCACGACGGATCTCGTCGAGTCGTACTACCAGTGCAATTGCAAGCAAACCTGTCGTTTTCTCTCAAATAATTACACTAGAAAACAAGTAGACGTCACCGTCTATCCGCGCTAGCACGTCCGTTGATGCCGTACCGGTCGCTGGTTGATTGAGATTCGATTAAGACGTGGATGGCGCCGACAGTTCAAACTTCAAACCCCATGAACTCGATCGTACGTAGACGCCGGCACACTCATGACTCATGCTAGGGCGCCCTTCCTAGCTCCGTTTCAATCAGCCGAAGCTCCCATGCGTGCATGCATCCATGTCGCCCGCCATCGCCATGTGTGTGAATAGAGTGCTCGCCCGGGTTCATGGCTTCGTGTGAAGCATGTGAAGTTTACGCCAGCTACGTACGCCTGCACAGCCTCGTGTTTTTCCTTTTGCCAAGCTTGTATGATTGTTACGTGGGGTCTTTGGTGGACGTGACAGGCTCGTTCGCCCTACCCTCATCACTCGGGTAGTCGGGTTCGGGTCAGACAAGTGCTGCCGTACGTACCTAGTGGCCATATATGCGAGTACAAGACAAGGTGGCGCCGAATGCTGCCCAATTTCCTTGTCCTGCTCCCTGGACGTGTGCTGGTACGCGCGCTGGATCGATAACCTAGCTAGATATGGTTAGCTAGGCGAAGTACGTACTCCTGGGAAGAAAACGTAACCGCGCGCGTTCGGCGTTCAGCCGATCAATGCGTGCCGATCGACGTGTCACGGGCCGGGCTGGTGGTGGCTAGCACCTCGGAGTCGATGGAGAGCTGTCGTCGACGGTCCTCATTCCTCTAGCGCCGCAGCGGCCATTCGTGCTCGTACGTACGCAGCGGCTACGTGTGCGTTAGCTAGCCGGTCGATTCTTTGATGACGCAGTTGGTTGCAACAGATGAATGAGACAAGAGAGTTCGTCGGCGAGTTGAGTTATGATGGGCAGTCGATTCGGTTGGGTCCTTCCACACTTCGAGGCCGATTGATTGATTCATTCTTCTGCAATGGTGAAGCAGCGCCTCATTCATATGTTCCGGGGATGCTAAGCTAGGCTGGACCGGACGGGACTAGACTATGCGGCTAGCCGGCTGGTCAACGTGGAGACCACGACGGCGCAGTGCAGCAGAAAAAACAAGAGCATCAACAGACGGACGGAAGGAAGGAGGGAAATACTCGGAGGAGGAATGATGAAAGGCGGTTCGATTTGTTTTACCGGAGTTCAACTCGCAAAGCCGCCGGCGGGCGCGCGGGATAGCATGCGCGGCTGGCATCTGGCTGTGGCTTTGGTTGTGGAGTGGGTGCGCGACATGCCTGCGGCCGGCCCATCCTCGCCTCTAGCGCGGAGGCTACTGGGCTGGCCAGTATTAATATAAAAGAAATATTTTTAATGCTATCAAAATACTATTATTTTGAGAATTACATTAACAAAAATGTTAAACTGTGTTAACTTTGTCTAAGTTCATCTGATTTTTTTAAATGGTACAATTTGCCTTGGAATACATATTTTTATAGAAGGCCCATAGCACAAAGCAAGCGGACGAGTGACACGGCTCGCGAGAGCTTTTTTTTTTTCAGAATTTCCTATTTGCCGCATATTGCTGCAAACAGTTCTTGACCAATTTTGGGAACCTTCTAGAAGGTTCCTAAACCGTTTTTTCTTTATTTTTGCGTTTTTTCGGTTTTGTTTTTCTTTCTCTATTTTTTATCTATTTATTTTTTTTCTTTCATTTTTTCATTTTTATTTTTCTTTACTGTTTCTTTTTTCGTTTCTTTTCTAAAAATGTTCATAATATTAAACAATTGTTCAAAATTATTAAAAAATATTCAAAAGTTTCCAAATTTGTTCACGTTTTTAAAATTGTTCGCGTTTTTGCGAAAAATGTTCGGAATTTCTAAATTTGTTCAACTTTTCAACCATGGTTCTGAGTTGCAAATTTTGTTCAAATTTTCAAACAATGTTCTTATTTTCAGAAAACGTTCGGAATGCCCAAAATTGTATAGGTTTTCCAAAAATGTTCCGAGTTTCATAATTTTATCCATGTTTTCAGAAATTGTTCACTATATCAAAATTTGCTTAGGTTTTTCAAACAATGTTCTGATTTCCAAATTATTGTTCACGTTTTCAAAAATTGTGCAAAATTTCAATAATGTTTGGAGTTTAAAATAGTGTTCGCATTTTCAAAATTTGTTCATTTTTTCCAAAATTGTTTGAAATGTTATTTTTTTATCATTTAGAAAAATGAATTTCAATATTTGTTCCAAGTTTTTAAAGATTGTTCGTGTTTTCAAAAAATGACTTTTTTCATAAATTGTTCAGATATTCAAATTTGGTTTGAAATTTTGAAAAATTGTGTCCATTTTAAAAAGTTGTTCACATATTATAAAAGTGTTCGGGGTTCGAAAATTTGTTCATGTTCTTTGGAAAAATGGAATAAAAATGTTTAGAATTCCAAATTTTATTTTCATTTTCAGAACAATATTCGACATTTTTTTAAATCAGGAAACGATCAAACATTTTTGTAAAGACTGTTTTAAATGAGCCCGTTCGGTGAGTCTTAAAACGCTCGTGCTCTTTGTATACCAGTGCCAATAATCAGCTCTAGTGGCTAGTAGCACGCGTCGTGGACTCGCATGTTGCGAGTTCGATCCCTGTCGGCTCCTTGCTAATTTCATCTTTTTGCTTGCGCTCTCCTTCGTTTCCTGTTAGTGGGCCGACCCAGTCGCGGGGTCCTCTGTGCGTCTGCTCACTGTTGGACGCAAAGAGCATCCAATAGGAGCTCCTATTTTTCTCTTTAAGCACGACGAGAGCTTTGCTCTCGCTGAAGAAATCCGTACGAATCGGGCCTGTCCATATGCTTCTCCTACCTCGCGAGCGCAAACATGAAAACAGTCTAACAAAAAAAAAAATGGGGCGACTAAAGAATCGACCACAGGACTTCGGGATGATGTGCATTGCTTCTGGCCACTAGGTCAGCGCCAGGTTATTGCTTTGGTATGTGGGCGCAACTATACTTGAGGGAAAAAGATCTGGTTTTTCACTCTATTTCCTGGGTTTTTTTCCTGTTTTCTTTCTTTCTTCTGCTTTCCCCATTTTCTCTATTTTTATTGGATTTCTTCTCTTTTTTTCCGTTGTCTTTCTTTGGTTTTCGTCATATCTTTCTTTGTTTTCACTGTGAGTTTTCCCGTATTTTCCTTTTCTTTGTTTTAATTCAGTTTGATCCCTTTCTTTCTTCTTTTTATTGGTTTTATTCAAATGCCATATTTACAATCATCAAACACACAATCAACTTATTCTCTATACAGAGCCAACATTTTTTCAAATACTTGTTCAACATTTTTCAAGTACTTGTTCCACATTTTGAACTGCTTGATTAATATTTTTTAAATACTTGTTGAATATTTATTAAACACTTGTTCGACATTTTTTTGAATGCTTGATTTAAAATTTTCAAATACTTGTTCAACATTTTTCAAGTAATTGTTCCACATTTTCCAAATGCTTGATTAACATTTTTTAAATACTTGTTCAACAATTTTCAAACACTTGTTCAATATTTTTTGAATGCTTGATATAAAATTTTCTAATACTTGTTCAACGTTTTAAAAATGCATGTTCAACATTTTTCGAATGCTTTCTCAACATTTTTCAAATACTTGTTCAACATTTTTCCGAATGCTTGTTCAACATTTTACAAATATTTGTCCAACATTTTCCGAATGCTTGATTAACAATTTTCAAGTACTTGTTCAACATTTTCCAAAATGTTTTTGTAGATTTGCTTATATACATATATACATATATATATATATATTTGCATATATATATATTCAAAATAATTTAAAGTATATACAAAAGTACAGAAATAAAACAAAAAACGTAAAAAAAAACTGGGGTCGGGAGTTACACTTGCTGAAGGCGAGGTATAGGGGTGCCTAGGCTGGCCATAGCGTTCGGGCGAGATGGTTCTGAGAGAAGTTCTAACTCTGGTTTATTTATTCCTTCTTCTATTCTTTTCTCCACTATAGTCAAGAGGTTTTTCTGGGTTTTTTTTCATCCCTTTTTATTTTTCCGTTTCTTTAGGAAAATTTACCTGAAGTTTAAGAGGACTTTCACAAATTTCACAAAATCTCCATAGTTTCAGAAAAATATTTTAGAAAAATATTCCTAAAATATCAATTAACTAATCTATTTTTAAAATGAATTCATACCATAGTATAAAAAATAAAAATTTGCAAAAAATACATACATGTAATGTTAAAGCAAATGTCCACATGATTTTAAAAAACTATTGTATTTTTTAAATAATGTCTATATAAAAAGTGATGTTCATGGCTTCAATATTTTGACAAATTTAAGAAGTGTTCATGTTTTTTTTAAATGTGCAAAATTTATGTGAAAATGTCATGTTTTTATATATAAAAGTTACTGACCTTTAAACTGTTGAAAATCAATAAATTTTGTTTGGAACAGGCAGCAAAGAGCGCTGACCCTCCAATGTGGGCCGGAACAACGAACGCTCATTTGCATCACCCCACTACCGACTCCTAAAGGAAGAACCCTTCCTGAGCGACCTCCAATTTTTTGATATGTGCGTCAAGTTTGTCGAGTAAATACAAAGAATGACGCAACGACTCAGCTGGGCTGCCCAGTTTGTGCCGTTAGGTGTTTCTTTCGTTTGGGCATCTTGTAGCAGGTTTCAAATGTTTTTTGTAAATACATGAGAAGTAGTATTTATTTTTATTATTTCTATGGCCATATATTATTTTTGATTTCATAAAAATTAGTATTTTTCCAAAGAAATTAAGTACTTTCAGTAAATTATGAATATTTTCAAATTTTATGAGAAATATCTTTTAATATAGTGAATAGTTTAAACATGGGAACATCTATTTAATATTTTTAAATATATTTAAAATGTCAATCATTTTTAAAAAGGAGGTGATTTTTTAAAAACCTTTGTAAAATAGTGAACATTTTAGAAAAGAATGGCAAAAATATAAGTAAAGAAAAAGAAAAAAAAAGCCTAACACCAGGAAAATGAGACCATATGTTTGTAATAAAGCTAAAGGTAGTTGGCCGACCCAGACGCTCTCTTCGATGGATGTCTGTCTTGTGGGAGCAACTAACTAAAGAGCGCTCGTTCCCAGCCTCCCCAAGAGCATCTCTAGCAGACCCCGTATAAAGCCGCGACCCGCAAAATAACCGCCGAAATACGGGTCGGCGCGAAAAATGTTGCCCGACCAGACCCCGCAAACGCGTCCGACCCGTAATTTTTTTTGACGGGCACGGCAAAATCCCATCCCCAACCCGCGAAAATGCAGGTTTTCACCTCGCCCCTAAAGTGCCCCGTATCCCAGGAAAGCGGTTGGCGGGAGGGATATTTTAGCCCGCGCCCTTTCCCCACCCCCTTCCGCCGCCCGCCCGCCATTTGTTCCGCCCGTCGGCCGCCGGTGATTCCGGCCAAATCTGCGGGCGGAATCGCGCCGCGGGGGCGCCCCTAGTCTCATCCACCGAGCCGCTGCACCGGCTCCCAGGATCCGCCGATCCGAGCCTCCCCTAGTCGTCGTCGCCACCCGGGATCCACCGCCCCCGAGCCGGCCCTAGTCGCCGCCGCCGCCTCGAGATCCACCGCCGGACAGCCATCGCCCCCGAGCAGCCGGTGAGTTTGCACTTGTGCTTGTGCCGAGCAGCATGCATAGTTGGTTAACGCAGCACACTTATTTGTGATTTTAGATGAAATTGAGCCCGTGCGAGAAGTTTTTGCTCGACGATTAATCCGATTCAGACGACTCGGATGTCGAGACGCTGGTGAAAGGGCATGTAGCCTCTAACTGTGGTTTTTGGTAATTAATGACAATCTCTATGGACTAATGTTTTCACTGAGATATATTTGAAGGTATTCTACATAGATGGTGCATCAAGGATATTAGATGGAATGATGGATGAAGTCCATATATATGAAGATATGTTTGCTCTAAGCTTTGGTATTAATTAACAATTCCTATGGAGCATAAAATGCATTGAATCCTATATGAAGAAATGTTCCATAGTGATGCATGAAGCATTTTGGATTTATGTGGGAAGAATTCCATCAAAACATTTGAAGAAGTCCTCATGGTGTCCCTCTCTGGATACCCCGTGCGCACGGGCCTCCTGACCCTCGTGTGCACGGGGTCGAGTATCAACTCTCTGGATACCCCGTGGGCACGGGGTCCTTACGCTCGTGCACACGGGGCCTAGGTTTTGGCTTCCGAGGTCCAATATCCAGTGAGGTTTCAAGTTGGTCTTTGGGGATTTATTTTGAAGCCATCAAGATTGATTTTAATGTCTAATCAAATATGTTCAAGGTGGAGTTCGTGAGAGGATCTCCAAGATTGACATATGTGGGCTTTTAAGGATCAAGAGCTTGAGAGTATAAACAAATAGAAGAATTCAAGTTATTGTTTCAAAACAAGATCATGGTAAGCTCTTGTGTTGGGTTTTCGGTTGATCGACTCTTGAAGCAAGCAACCAGAGTGGAGAGTTCATTGTGCCTCTCAAGAGATTGTGATGGTGTTTTTAGAAGAGCGAATGATGACCAATATGATATTCATAGTAGAACTTGATATAGTCATGAAAGAGTCTTTGGTGATCTCTTTCTTGAAGAAATGAAGGGAAATGAAGAGTTCATTATGGCTTTCAAGAAACCAAGATGGGACATGAAGTAAAGATGTTGGTTGACCAAGATGAAGCTCGAAGATTATCTAGATAGTCAACTCTCAAGGCGCAAATATTGTACCACGTGGGATCAAGTGATCTAGTGGTATGGTAAGTAATTGTGAATTGTGCTTTTGTTACCTAACCCATGCCATGTGTTTGTTATGTCTTTGTGGGTTAGGTGTTTCTCATGGGCTTGCATCAAAAAGGAAAGATCTCAAGTAGCCTATGTGTGGATGACATCAAGTGGTGATGGTCATCAGGTTCGAGGAGTCCAAGTGCAAGATGACAAGCCAGAGGTTATATGCTTTGAATCTTGCGGTCCACATCAAGATAATGCACATGTGAACATGGGCTGTTAAGGCTTGCCTCATTGCAATATGAGGAAGCAATTTGAGTATCTTCACCAAGTGGTTGTGGACAAGAAAGGGATTCCAACTTGAGGCAAGCATTAAAGTCATCATCAAACTCAAGTTGTATTTGCAAGTCGAAGGTATAACTTGGCTAGGTTTTCCTAGTTTTTTCGGTCTCATAGTGCTTGGTGGGATACTGAATTATAGGTTTGATAGTCGTACTATCAAGAGGGACTTTCGGGCGAGTAGCTTGATCATGTCGCCTATAGAGAGCTCAAACCTTTGCATTAATTAAATTATTATTTCTTGTTGATCTTGGGTGGTTCTCTATGTGAGGACCTTGGGCTTATCCATAGCTTCAAAACAATCCCAAGATCATCGAATTCGGAGTCCGTATGCCAAAGTTATCACTGTTTTAGTGGGCTGCTGCATGCTGTTCTGGGTACCCCGTGGACACGAGGTTTTTGAACCCCGTGCACACGGGCTTGTACCGTGTGCACGGGACTCCATGGGAACAGGGTCTAAACCCCCGTGGGCACGGGGTGCCTAGGAACTGCTCGTTGAGCCTCAACGGCTACTTTTGGGTTTTGGCTATTTAAGGGCTCCTTCCCCCACCAGTTGGGGGCTGTTATACACTTTCCTAACACCATTTTGAGCCTCTTACCACCTCTCCCAAATCCCTATCTCCCCTCTATGTGAAGGGGGATTTGTGAGCCATTTGTTGATCCTATCCACTGCATCCCCTCTCTTTAGTCTCCTACTTTCGAGAATGCATCTTGAGAGATTGAGAGAGTGAGTTGAGCATTTGTTGCTTGACCTTGCATTGCATTTGTTGCATTGGTTTGAGATCCCCGCATCGATTAGTTTGGTGAGAGCCCGTGAGTTTATTACTCTTGGAGGCTTCCGCCTCCTAGACGGTTTGGTGATACATTGAGAATATTGTGAAGAGGCCTATGTGGCCAAGGTTCCCCCGGAAGCTTCCTTTTTTGGTGTGCTCCGAGGAAGGGTGTTGAAGTGGTCTAGGCGGTCAAGTTCCTTTGGAAGCTTCCGTGGTTGTGGTGTGCTCCGGAGAAGTTTGTAAAGGTGTGGTGGTCGCCTTCAAGACCAACCCCGAGCGAATCGAGGGTCATCCATTGGGGGTGACTCGAAAGGGAGAATACGGTGAGTCACTTGGTGACGCCCCGAAGTTTTGGCTTCAACACCGCTCTGACGGAGATTAGCACTCTCACGAGTGTGAACTTCGGGATAAATTCGCGTCCCCTACTCAGTTGTGTTTATCTCATACCCACACCCTTTACTTTCCGCAATTCATATTTGGTCATATTGATATATCTTGTGCTAGTTGAATTGCTTAGTTGTTCCTACGTTTACATATCTTGTGATATAGTTTGTGCTTGTTAGTTTGCTTAAGTGCCTATCTTGTTTAGCGTAGGTTGTTGGTGCACTTAGTTGAGCCTAGCATATTTAGGATTTGTGATTCAAAATTATCCGTTAGTTTAATTCTGCATTAGGATAAAGCAAAATCCATAAAAGTTTTAAAACGCCTATTCACCCCCCTCTAGTCGTCATCTAGATATCCTTTTAGCTGCTTCTCAACTCACTACAAGAGATTAGGCCTACTGTGATGGGCCAAAAAATGTCATCGAACGGCTACTAACGTCACAAATTACACCTGAGTGACATTTTATGGGCGTCACAAGCATCGTCACGGAATCCCCGTCACAGATTACTCCTCGTGACGGCGCGCGCTATACAATGTCACTGAAAATGGGACCTTTGGTGACGTTCTCTAGAACGTCAACAACTTGTTATTTCTATGACGGTGGGTTAATATCACAAGTTAGGAGCAAAGATGCCATATTGTACGATATTCAATGATGGAGCAACGTTACTGACTTTATGCCACATAAACACCCGCACAGATTACCCCAACACTAGCATCACTACTTTCATTATTGATGAAGATGACATCATCAAAATACATTTAGAATATTTTCAATAATTTGCAATGAATTATCGGATCCACTATATTGCAAATTCATATCACAATAAGTATTTAATTCACATCACATCACATTATATAAATAAATTGTGAGCCAAATCACATTATGAAATGAAAGACAAATCATATTATATATTCAATCTCTAAGCCAAATCATCCTCTAAACAGAAATGACAATAAAAATAACACCGACTCAAGTTTGACACGATAATAGACAAGACAATGGATTCTTGCTGAGTTGCTCGAGCCCTTAAGAGAAAACCAATCAGGTTGTCTATATCATGTTGCTTCTTTTCCCAGGCTTCATTCTTCTTTTGTTGACTCTTCTTCACAGCTTCCAATTCTTCTTGATGCTTCCTTTGCATCACTTCAAATGCTATGTCTTGTGCTTCAAGTCTCACAGCTAACTCCCCCCAACGCCTATAAACTGAGGAAACACAACAGCATGTTGCATCTTAATGAGATGAAAACATACAAGATAAAAACGTGTCATAGTACCACTAAGAAGCACACAATCTACTGCAGGTATGTAGATGGGCCAATAGAACAGTATATTAGTTTGGCAAAACAAGAAGACACAAACTTGTATAAAAATTGTCAGTCAAAAAAATTTACATCGATCCCTGCTGCACTTTTAACTAGAGTGCTACTTAAAAGTTTTAAGTAGCATGTGAATGATTAGTAAGTCCACTAGGGCAGCATATGACAATGAACTATAGTAATCTACTGAACATATTTCATAATTAGTTGCATAAGCATAGTTGTTTGACGCTTTGGTTACTACAAAAGTTTAGATCAGCACATCACTACAAAAACAGATCGGTAATGTACTAAAAATCGCAGACCAAAACACAAAAATGTTTCTTTAGTAAGGAGTGACATCCATTCATCCATTCAATATATTGAACAATCTCAGAATAATGCAATATCTAGAGGTCATCACCCAACAACTACATACCACATTATTCCTATTAATTGTGTGTTTTCTCATCTTTGAATTGATTCAGACATGCTATGGATTTGGCCGTTCATCACCTTATGTACAAATACGTGCCATAAGCAACTAGTACTAGTACTGTCTACACTATTTTAATCAATTGTGTGCTTACTCACCTTCCCCAGCAGCTATAGCTAATTGTGTACTTGCACAGTTGCACTGCAGTTGTACGATGCTTCCTCAATCTAAATATAACAAACAAAAATACAAGTTATGCACAAAGGAAGGACAGAATGAGCTTAAATGTTGGGCATACATAACCAGGTAAGGAATTGTCAAGTAATGGACTGTAAGAAAATAGAAAGTGGAGAAGCAACAAGCAAGTAGTACAAAGTTTAAGCTTCAGACTTTACCAACATAGCAAGGTCGATAAGATTATCTTGATATTGCAAACCCAGTACTGCTACCAAGTGTTCACATGGAGAAAAAATATTGAATATACTACCAAGTGTTCACATGGAGAAAAAATATTAAAGAATAACATAATCATTTTCTCTTCCATCGAGCAGTATTAGCATCTAAATGAACCTTTTAGTACATAGATTGTTCAGCAACTACGGTATGGCCCATGATACAAGCCCACGACATATCTTTACCTTGTTAACTATTATCACAGAATATTGACTTCTTGTGCATAGTTACTAATAAAAGGCTATTCCTAGTACAGTTTCACTGTTAATACTCTGAATGTACAGTCTAGTCACATATTAGAGGTTTTGAGCATGCTGGAGATTGCATAATCTTGCAGCTTAAAGGGCAAACTTAAGTTGAAATTATTCATTGTAGAAATTTAGACAGTTCGGAACATACCTTTGATAAGAGCAAATGACATTGATCTTACTCCTGATCTAGATGAACTACAACTAGGAAAAGGAGATCTCAAATAGGTGGTTAGAAGAATCAAATTCCAGATCACAGATCTTACATCGGGAAATTATGGAAGAAAAAGGAAGCAGCGAAATATTACCCTCGAGTAGTTGAAGCGGAGCAGATCTAACGGTGATGTAGCCGGGTTCCTTGCAGAGTTTCCGACCCATCTCCTAGCCTATCTGCATCATCGGGTTGCCTCTCCCAAACCTTGTATCTCCAGCCGTCGCCGTCTTGTTGGTCGCTGGACGAAACCAATCTTGTAAATCACCATCTACATCTCAAGTAGTGAGTGATTGAGGGGTGGTGAGGCAGCGTTCAGATCTTAGTGAGGCACGCGGTGAGAAAGGAAGTTGGGGAAGGCGCCAGAGATGAACTGGGCGATGGTCCACAAGCCATCCATGAAGTGGCGGTGGAGGTAGCATGGAGGTCGGACCAGGCAGCAAACGGGGCAGGTCGGCGTCGGTGTAGTGGTGGCTGGGGACGGGGAAGCAGAAAAAGAGGGTGGCGGCGGACTAGAGGGCGGAGGCAGGGAGGGAATTCGGGTGGCGCGGCCGGTGGCGAGTGATTTGGGGGCGCCGCCGGTGAGATGAGATTTGAGTCAGGTGCGAGTCGGTACAGTTGTATTTGGGGATTTTTTGGGCTATGGTTTTATTTGGAGGCATAGAGTGTGGGCGTGAGACGTAGCGCCAAATTAGCTGACCCGTGCTTGGAGCTGAATTCTATTTTTTCTTCTTTTTTTTGCTCTGTGGTTCTGACTTCTTGGTGTGCCATCGTTTTAAAAGGTGGGTGATAAGAATTTAAAAAATCCCATCGACTCTCATATTTCCATTTTAACTTTTGAGATAGAAATGTAACAACATTAGCTTACGAGTGCGCCATTGAAGGTTTTTTGCATACCCACTTACTATTTATTATATTATAGTTAAATAATGTGCACTCATTTCCTCTTGGCTCCCTTATTTTCATTTCTATTTTTGAGATAAACAACATCAGCTCACGGACGCTCGGTTCAAGTTTTTGCCCAACCACTACCTATTTATAATAGAAAGAACAAAATAAGTTTTACCTTTATAAAAGTTAATTATTATAAGTATTTCCATGCCCACTTCCTATTTATATTATATCAAAAAAAATACAACACTCAACAGCCTTTGGAAAAACTGTGGCAAGTCCCACTGCTAACACTGATGCATGGGTACAATCGCTCAATTACCCAAGAACTAGCTATGACGAGTCTGACTACTATATATAACATGATAAAAATGGTCTTCACACATTCGTAGTATTCGGTGACTCTAGCGGGCTTGTCATGGAAATTACCAAAATGTCACAAAAATTGGGAGCCGGGTGTGCTGAAAGGTCGAGGAAATTTGGTGACGTTCACCGTCACCGATTTGTGGTAATTGGTGACATCACCTACAACAACATCACACATTAGGAATTTATGTGACATTGTCGATCATCGTCATGAGGATTTTCGTCATAGTATGTCAATTTTGTTGTAGTGACTACCGCCAGCAGACGTTGGTGATGGCCCTTGCCTTCAAGGAGCACAAAGATGAGAACCGAAAGAGGCGGCGAGGATCGACCCTTGGCCGTCTTTGGAGTCCTCAAAACCACCATCTCGGGAACGAGATGTTGATGCAAGGCTACTTCGCGGAGAATTCAAAACATATCCGCCACACCTCTTCCGTAGAAGGTACCGAATACGTCGATCCCTCTTTGTGAAAATTGTTCAAGCTTGCGAGGCCAGCTGTCGATATTTCACTCAAAGAAGAAATGTCGTGGGCTTGAAGGGATTTAGTGCATATCAGAAAATCCCGGTGGCTATGCGAGTAATTGCATACGACATTCCGCCTAACTACGCCGATGACACTACAAGAAACCTGCTGATCTGTGACAGATATAAACCGTCACAGCAGTGCGCAAAACCGTCAGGCCTTGTCCTCCGTGACGGATTCAGAATCTGTCATGTATCGCGCGTCACAATTTGCCACCAGCACACTCCGTGACAGAAATGCTTAGCCGTCACAGATTCATGACGATATCTGACCGTCACTGATCAGGCCCCCGACCCCGCTCGGCCCACCCCAGGCCCGGGTTTCGGTGACGGACAAATCCGTCACCGGTCTGCATGCCATGATGTGTTGCGTGGCATCCACGTGGATCTGATGTGGCTACATCTGGGCCTCTACCCTTTGGGCCTATAATTTCGACCCAGTTAATTTGTCGAGCCAGGTCGAATATCCAGAAAAAAATAAGGCATACCGGACTGTTTGGCCCGTTAATTTTTGTCGGGCCCATATTTAAAAAAACTTCTATCTGTTAGCCTGTTTCTGATGGTCCAGTATGCTGTATCTCAGCCCGTTTACACTCTACCAAATCTAGCCCATTAATGCTCAAAAACCAATTTTGGTCCACCACAATGAAGAACTTTCTTTTGGTACAACAACAATGTAACATAGACAGAACAGATGCACATCATCACAAACACAAATTAAACTCCAACATTACAATAAGATAAGTACTGATCCAACATAAATAAACTTCCATGTCCAAATCCGCTAACCATCAAACATAACACATCCAACACAACTTCCATCTACCAGCAAAATACTTAGTTTGCATCCAGCAACATCATAAGCAGTTTGCACTACAAAATAACATATAACAGAAGGCAGGTTCCAGCACATTCACAGCTTCCAGCTGAATTTTGCTTGGACAAACAACTTACTCATGAGCTTATCTTGGATGAATCTGATTTAGTAAAAAGTCTAATTTAGCTTCCAGCTCAGCTTGCTTTTTCCTGTTCTCCTCTTCTTGCTTGGTCCTTTCTTCTTCTTGCCTGATCCTTGCTTCTTCTGATTCCTGTAACTTATTGTTCAAGGTTTCAACAAGGGCCCGAAGCTCAGCATTTCCCCTCTTCTGCGCTTCCTGTTCTGCCTCACGGTCGCTACAACTGGATCTCTCATGCACGTGCTGGACCCCCACATGCTTAAGAAACATTGACTTCTTAGTGTGCTTAGTAAGAACTTCAGCCACAACCTTGGTTGCAGAGTTGGATTGTTCGCCATCTTCTGTAGGTTGAGTGGCTTTCTCTTCCATTTCATCCTAGCCATGCAAGCAAATGAACATGGTGAGCAAAATAGGAGACACATAGGTTTTTCCTATATGTATGCCACATTTCCATGTACAGATGTAGACATATAATTATACTCTAGTCACTACATGTATGCTGCAAGTACTGTAGGCCAAGGACAACAAGTATTTTAGCACAAGGACAAAAAGAGCAAGTACTTTACACAAGGACAAAAGGTGGCAAGTATTATAGCACAATGACAGAACACAACTAGTATTTTAGCACAAGGACAGAAAATAACAAGTATATTTTGCAATTACTTATTATCCTACTACTGGATCTATGGCAAAAGGTTAACATTTTGATGGTTGGTGATCTTTGAAAGCTGACTTACAATTGCAGCTTGCACAACATCGGTGTAGCCTTTCTTTTTGCTGTTGTAGTGGCACTCTTTGAATAAATCCAGTGCAGTGGGTTCTTTCTCCTTGTATTTGTCTCCCTGAAAACAACATATAAGCATCAAACTAACATTTGTGAAGAAACAACATGTATAGTACCAATATTGAACAGTACTTTATTCATTTATTCACGATGAGATACCATTAAGTGCAAAAGACATGTATTGGCTGTAGGCAAGGGAGCAGTTATATTCATTACTGGTAGCAAACTAAGAAACTATCTTACTTAATGTACCTAACAATAGCAGGAGCAGCAGAGGTCAGATATAGTTCGAGCCCAAAACACCGAACCTTAACATGCTAGCATCAAAAATTTAATATAGAGAAGAACAATATAGCTGCAATGGTAAGGTTTACATGAACTTATGGTCAATAACATTTATGAAGACCAGGCAGAAAAATCTCATGAAAACAATTGCCGGTTACTGTCACATAAACTGTTTGCACATCCCCAGACACATGTTTGACTTACCAGGTTATCACAGTGCACAGGGTAGCTGCGCGAACCAGTAGTGTGGTGAAACTTGACTTGAGCACGGTTATTTTTGTTAATTCCACATATCTTCTGCATGGATCGGTGATTTGGTTAGATAGATGCATTTATGGATGACAGAGCTAATTGACAAGCACGCAAAGAAGTGAATAAGTCATAATATTTTTTCTTCACATATATATTGAATTTTATTATTTCCTAAATGTAAGTCTGGTAACTTGCAGGACCTCTGACTCATGAGTAATGGGTTAGAACCATCCAATTTTGATGCTACTAGCTAATACAGGATGTAGTGGAGTGTTGCATTCAGTTCTGAAGTACAAGAAACAATAATAAGGGTGGTTGGCAACAACAAAATAATATTTGTCTCCAAGAAGAAATGTACCATTTTTTGGGGATCCTTCCAGCTTTCAACAAGCTCATTCCACTGGTCATTAGTCATCGAGCGGACTGGAGAAGTTTTCGTCACCAAATTGAGTGGGAAAGGATCAAAATACTTCTGCTTGAGCCTGTATCGTTGTTGGCGAATTGCACCTTTCAGCATTTGCGTACAAGCCTTCCTAACGGGCACAGCTTTTACGTCCATCTCAAATTTGTTCTAGTTAGATGAAAGAACATGTGTAAGAATCATGACTGCACATAATTAAAATAGCACAAAATTGACAGGTTACTAGCCATTTGACTGAGAAAGGGTTGGATCATGTACTTACACCAACTTTGCCTACAAAGTTCTGGAAGATCCCTTCTCGAACATTTCCGCCTGGGTCCTTGTAATCCTTCTAGCGTTTAAACACAGGCACATGGCCTCTAACTGTGACATTGCATTGGGTTGCAAACTTTGCAGCAAGAAGAGGTGTCTCCGGCCTTAACCTCCCTTCTGGAATGACAAGCGGCAGCTTGCCCCCCCGACGTTGACTGATCCTTTCCAGGCATTTTCCAATATTGACCCCCCTTTCCCTTGTCTCCTCATAGGATTGTGGCCCTTCAAAGAAGGTAAATCAGAATGTATACATATATCAATGAAAATTAGGAAGTAGAAAAGTGCACTGATAAATGGAGAACATCTTTCAAAATCAGTAACTGGAACAACATGAATTAAGCTCATTGCTTCAGTCTAATTTTAGAGAACTGTTTTAAGCTCCACCAATTATTAGTTCAGTTTAACAAAAAGCACCACTTTTGTAACTCAAATAACATACTAGAAAGATTTTGGATTTTATAACATGCCTTGAGTGTCATTGTCAGGTTCAGATTGTGTTTGCTGACAAGGTTCGGCACTACCACCAGCTTCGAAGTCCATATGGTTGCCATCATCATGGCGGGCAATGAGATCAGATCCATTGCTCATCCAGTAGTCATCATCAGAATGGGCGGGCAATAGCAAACAAGCAACATATCTAGGAATGACTAGTCGGAGGATTTTAGCACCTTCAACTTTGAGCTAGGAGATGGTGTGGACTTTAAGTCTTGCAGTACTTCCCTCTCATCTATTAAACTATCATCAGACGAGTCTCCTTCACTGGTATCCTCCTCGTTAGGATGGTACTCAGCTTTAGATTCATCACAAGTATGCTCGGGCTTTCTTTTTTCAGGTGAAATGACAGCTTTGTTTGCAAACAATGTTGATAATGTAGGTAGTCCAAGTGATTGCAGCCTTGCATTGTTCCTCATGAACGTTTTGAGGCGCGACACTTCCATAGGATGTAGTGGTCGTTCTAAGACGAGTACAGATGTAAACACGAATTACTATGTGCATAAGAGTAATAACAAATTACTGTTTTTTATTTAGTTTGCATCAATATGGGAACCAAATCTACACTTGGAAGCACAAGGATTTTATTCGGCTGTGTTTGGATGCACAATATTTAGAAAACCACAGTATTAAGAAACCACAGTATTAGAACTTGTAGGCAAGAAATACCACACTATACAAATACTTTGGTATTCTTCAGTGTTGGCAAAACCGAGAGGCGTTTTGCTGCACAGTTCCTGTTAAGAGTTTTGCTGCACAGTTCCCTGAAAAACTTGCCCAACTCAGCTATTGCTTCATATATATCACTATCTAGAAATCCTCTCATGCCAGCAGGTAAGATTCTTTACAAAAGAATGTGACAATCATGTGTTTTTAGGCCTTGGACCTTGGTTCCATCAGCACTTGTACATCTAGATATGTTGGAAGCAAACCCATCTGGAAACTTTAACTCCCGTAAAAATTGACAAAATGCAACCACTTGTTCTTTAGACAAGGTATACCGGGCCTGAGGCATCTCATATGAGTTTCCATCCTTCCTCAAATGCAACTCCTCTTTAATATTCAAATCTTGGAGATCAAGCCTAGCATTAAGTGTGTCCTTCGTCTTCCCCTCCATGTTGAGAATTGTCCCAATGAGGTTTTCACAAATGTTTTTCTCGATATGCATGACATCAAGATTATGTCTCGGCTTCAATTTATCCCAATAATCCAAATCCCACAAACAAACCCTCCGACTCCAAATTGGCACATGAGCCTTCTTGCTGCCCAAGTCAGAACGCTTTCTTTTCCTGCTTTCTTCTTGTCGCCCAGGTCTAACCTTCTCCAATTCTGCTTGTAGATCTTCCTTTGAGAATTTACCCGGCTCATCATTGCGTTCATGAAGACCACACATTCATTGTTTCTTCGCAAACGATGTCCCTTTGGAAGGAAACGATAATGCCCAATATACCCAATTTTGTGCCTTAGGCCGTAGGAAAGAGGGTGTTTGTCACAATGAATACATGCAGCATAGCCTCTTGTGGTACGCCCTGAAAGAGTGCTCAGAGCTGGGTAATCGTGAATGCACCATATAACTGTAGCATGAAGATCAAACATTTTTCCTTCACGAGCATCATATGTACGCACACCCTTCCAAAGCTCAAGTAAATCTTCTACAAGTGGCTGTAGGAAGACATCAAAGTGCTTGCCAGGTGATTTAGGACCTGGAATTAATAGAGCCATCATGAAATTTGACTGATCCATGCATGCCCAAGGTGGAAGGTTGTATGGCACAACAAATACAGGCCACATACTATAGGTTGTGTTAAAGTTACCGAAAGGATTGAACCCATCACTGGCAATGCCAAGCCTCATGTTTCTAGCATCTTCTGCAAAATTTGGATATTTTTTATCAAAATGTTGCCACGCATCACCGCCAGCTGGATGGCTCATTTCCTTCTCACTGGGTTGCCTCTTTAGCTTGTGCCACTGTGCTTCTTCTGATGCTTTTTTTGGAAAGAAACATCCTCTTCAGCCTAGGCACCAATGGAAAATGCCTCAGAACTTTTTGTGGTATCTTCTTTCTAGCAGGGTCTTTCCACCTTGATATGCCACAAACTGGGCAGTTGTCATGCTTGGCATATTGCTTTCTGAACAAAACACAATTATTGATGCACACATGTATAGACTCATACCCGAGGCCTAATTCCTTTAGAAGATTCTTTGCTTCATCATAAGATTTTGGGAGTGTATTGGGTTGAGGGAATGCTTCAGCCAGTAGCTTCAAAATGTCAGTAAATGCACTATTTGTGATCCTATGGCATGACTTCAAATGAAGAAGATTCACCACAAATGAGAACCTTGAAAACTTGGTACAACCATGATAAAGGTGCCGCTTTGCCTCTTTCCTCACGTTCTTCAAAAAGGACTCAGTCTCAGAAGGATTTGCATCATTGTTACCATCTTCATTTTCAGTTTCCTTCTGATCTTGTTCTACTGCTGTGCGTAGGTCGCCAAACATCTCTTCAAATCGGTCAGCACCATTGTTACCATCCTCGGAGTCATGCACATCAACAGGATGATCAATAACAACTGCATTGAAGTCTTCTCCATGATATATCCAGCGAGTATATGTACTTTCCATGCCATGTGTCAATATGTGCTTGTTCACAACAACTTGATGCCAGTATTTGCGATTAAGGCATTCTCTACATGGGCATAGTATTTCTTCATCCTCGCTGAATTTTGCTTGAATTAAGTTCATAAACTCTTTGACACCATTTACGTACTCTCGAGAGAACATTGTGCCACGAATCCAAGATCTATCCATCTGCATTATAGAAAAAAGACCAACTTAATCAAAGGTAAATAATCAATGAGGAAACATGTTTACTAGTAGTTCCCAGGAAACATGCTCTGCAAAACATCAATTCACAGTAAGATACATGACCTACAAAAACAACTTGCACAGGGGAGGAAAAGCAAGTTCACTTACTGTTACATAATGTACAGAATCACAACACAAACGTATAGCAAAATTTACATGTTTATGAGTCTAGTACCAGGTGCATCACTTGCATAAAGTTATATAAAAGCACATACTCCAGTAGGCAGCAACTCGGAAGAACATGGACTGATGCAAAAATGTCAAGCCACTGTGGAGGGAGATGCAATTGGAGCAAAATAAGAATTCAGCTTCTGCATGAGCAGGGGCCTAAGGAGGTAGTTACCAAAATTCTAGCGCTACCTGACGAAAAGAAAATTAAGTGCATCACGATGCTTTGGGTGTGGTGTGACACGAGAAATAAAAGGAACGCAGGCGAGCCGCTGAGAAATACCACAACTGTAATCAAGCGAGTCAAGAGTGTAGTACAGGATATTATGTTGGTTGAGGAAAAGTAGGATACTACTATGCTGCTACAGGCAGATGGATTCCTCCAGGATATGATGTACTGAAGGTTAATATTGATTTGGCAATAAATGGGATCCTCTTCAAGGAGATTAAATATTTTTCTTGTTTAAAATTAATTTATTTCACATTTCATATTGCCCGAGGGTATGTAATAAAGTCGCAGATGCTCTTTCCATGTATGGTGCAGTGTCAGGTTAATGGAATGAATATGGCTAAAAGAAAGAACAAACTGTAGGTGTATTTCTAAAGCATACTCCAGTAGGTGTATTTCTGAAACTTCACAATCTCTCCATCTTACATGTAGATACGACTAACTGACTGGTAGTATTATTATAAGCTACGACACAATCGCTCCATCTTACATGTAGATTATTTCAAACCGATAAACTTTAATACAAATTGGCTAGTCTGTACTAACACACAATATTGGTGATATGTGAGAAACTGAGAACATGGTGACTGCAAAGTACTTTTCCTATTCTACAGTCTATCAACACCACTGGAATCAGCAAGAGGAATTTGTTTTTGAGCGACACCACTCGAATTTGCAGTACCCAAAAAGACATTCGGCTCAATAAATCAACTAGTACAATGGAATAATAGTACCAAGGAGAAAACCATCTTATTTCCCTCTGGACGCTCAAGCGTTCACAAACAGATCAAATTCAGATTTTAATCTAAGACGTACCTAACTAGGCCGATGTTGAGGCGGGGCAACGAGGAGTGACTGTTGCAGAAACGGCGGTCGGTGGCTGACTTCTACGCACGACACAATGATGGGCGGCGGTTGGCGATTGGCTCGTCAGCGCTGGCGGCGACTTGGACAGGATCTGGAAGATGGCGCCCACACTCCCAACTCGCCGGATCTAAGAACCCTTGGCCGGGCAGTCGGCGGCGGCGCTGGCGGCACCGACAACCGAGGGGGAGCCGGCGGCGGCGCTAGCGGCACCGAGGGCCGAGGGGATTGAGCGGTGGTTTCCTTTTCTTCTTCCGATCTCAGGCTAATTGAGGAATATACACGAACTGCTTTTTTTTTAATCCTCTTGTATTATCCAACTGACATGTGGGCGACACAAGGCGATGCACGCCACATCAGCGTAAGTGGTAATCCATGATGGTCTGACTTATATATATAAAATAAAAACTAAGCCCGATCAGGCCCAATTGTTCAATCCCTGACGATTTGCGTGACAGTTTCGGTCGGGCCGTCATTACGGGGATGCCCAACGCAGGCCCATCCACGGCTCACTGACCGGTGACAGTTTCCGTGACGGCAAATTGAGGACCGTCGCAGACTGTGACGGATTACAGGACCGTCACCCTAAAACCGTCACTGATAAGCAGGTTTCTTGTAGTGTGAGTACCTTCGTATTGGTGAAAATACTACAATTGAGTCAGTGCTTAGGTCTTGGTCTGCCAAAATGATCATCCGTGTCTTTGGTCCTGAATATCTTTGGGCATCCAACGAGGAAGACCCAAAAAAATTGATGGCATCTAATGATAGAAGAGGTTGGCTTGGCACGCTAGGAAACATAGATTGTATGCATTGGACTTGGAAAAATTGCCCTAAAGCATGGCAGGGGCTGTATTCTGGCAAGTCTCGTGATGCAACAATTGTACTAGAGGCCGTAGCATCCGAGGATTTATGGATTTGCCATTATTTTTTTGGTATGCCGGGTACTCTCAATGATATCAATGTGTTGCAACAGTCTCTGTTGTTTGCTAGGCTTGCTAGTGATGATGTTCCTGCTTGCAACTACACTATCAATGGGCATGAATAAACAAAGGGGTACTATGTTATAGTTGGTATATACCCTCCTTGGTGCACATTTGTCAAGAGCATCAAGGACCCCAAAACTAGGAAAAATGTGAATTTGCAAGGGTACAAGAGGCAGCCCAAAAAGACATTGAAAGAGCATTCAGAGTTTTGCAATCTAGGTTTGTCATTGTTCGTGGTCCTGCTCATTTTTGGGACAAGCAGCGATCCTTGAAAAACATCATGACATGCCGTGTTATTCTTCACAATATGATTATCGAAGATGAGAGAGGCATGAACTTAGAGATCTTTTACGACAATGTGGGTAGCCGTGTCAAACCAGCTAGAGACCCTAACCGCATTAGAGCTTTTCTTCAGACCTACAAGGAGATTGAAATGCAAACACTCACTTTCAGCTTCAGGAGGATCTCATTGAGCACCATTGGCAAAGGGCTGGGCAGTAACACATTCCATTTTTTCCAATTATTGTCATTTAATTCATGTGTGATTTGTATTCGGGACAAGTTTTGTATTGAATTATTTAATTTGCTTTGGACATTTGAATAATTATTGTAATTTGAATAATTGTTGCATTGTAATTTGCTTCGGACATGTGTCAAATATAGATAAAACCGCATCTGATATGTGGGCCGGCGCGGGCGCTGGCGGAGCAGACACCGCATAGCGGAACTGTAAATGAATTTTCGGGGCGGTGATATACGAGGTCTGCTAGAGATGCACTAAGGGTCACTTGGGGATGGGCTGAGAGCGCGCTCTCAGCCGCCGCCACGTGTCGCACTCGGGGCCCTTCCTCCGTATTTTGTTTTTATTTTATTTTTCCGCACATGTTTTTGGCTTTTTAGATGGGTTTTCCTCCGGTTTTTTGGCCTTTTTGGTTTTTCACCGGTCTTCCTTAGCTTTTGGACAAAATAAAATTATGCGAAAAAACAATTTTTTTTTGCTTTTCGCCAGAGGCACGACCGTGCCTCTCGGAAAAGAAAAAACGTGTTTTTTTTCTCTTTCGCGAGAAGCACGATTTTGCTTTCCGCGAGAGGCATGGTTTTGCTTCCGCGAGAGGCACGGTCATGCCTCTCGGAAACCAAAAAAAAATGTGTTTTCTCTTTTATTCTGCGAGAAGCGCGGCGGTGCCTCTCGAAAACGGAAAAAGCGCATTTTTTTCTTCCACGAGAGGTACAATTTTGAAGATCTAGATTTTTTCATGAAAAAAGGTTAGTCAAAACTTATCAACGTGGGATCTAGTTTTGAAGACCTCGACACGAGGAATCCAACGGTGAAAACGGTTTAAGATTTGGACACACGGTTTAAGAGATAAAACATTTTAAATAAACGGATATACGGAAAAAAAACTCACAAGTTGCGACAAATACTCTTCAATTAGTTTTTTTTAGACAAAGTACTGTTCAATTAGTGATTTCGCTCTGTTGCTACCCTACATCAACCAGACAGAGATAGAGGGGCGTAGCCCAGCCCACAAGGGCCTGAAAGGAAACGGCACTAGTACTTTGCCTCCAAAAAAAGACCATGTATACTAGTACTTTTTTTGCTAGTCGAAATTGGCTTTTGGTGGCCGAGCACCATGCAGGCCGTAATCAGCCCCGTCAGGACCCGTTGCGATCGGTGCCAAGGAGGCACGACTCCACTGTATTCTGCATGTATTCGTAGAAGCGGAGGATACACAGTGCTCGTATTTGCCAATTAGTAAAAAGTGCGGGCTCATGTATAATAGCAGGCACAGCCGCACAGGAGCGCTGCACAGATGCATGTCACTGTCACAGCGCGTACCGGCTCTTGCGGCACCTGTTTTTCATCAGCAGCACACCCAAAAATGTCTGAAACAAGAGGAATGAAACTGAAATCACGGAGTCTCTGAGTAATTATCGAACACAACAGCAAAGTACAGATACAGATTCTCACTATCATAGTGCAGAGTTGCTAGCAGCCTAACATCCGACATAAGCACAGTTCAATGAACTGCTACACTTCAACCATAAAAACATAACAGCATCACTAGTAGAAATCCGCCCTAGGCGTGTTGGTGCAAGTGTTCCTCCTGTGTCCTGTCAGACTCCACCTGAAGCAGCGAGGCGACTTCCTTGGCGCCTTCGGAAGATCACTGCGCTGCGGACATGTTGTGCTCTTGTGCCCTTGACCACGGCGGATTGAACAAAAACGGCTCCTTTTAGCCGGTTGTTCATATAGCGCTTTGTCGCGGCTTGTTGTAGGCCGCCCCGCTGGTCTCTTCTTGGATGGTGCCCCAAAGCTGTCTGAACATTGCGAGACTCTCTGCACCTGATTCGCTGGACCAAAATGTTGTTTGTGCGCTATAGACGAGACTGTAGAATCACCTGCCATTTCTCTGTCGGATAATCCCATGCCATCACGTACAACGGCTACCGGTTCAAGCAATGCCTTTGCATTTCTTAGCTGCTCCATGACAAGAGTATATGCATCGACATTGATGTCACCAAGTCTAACAATTTCAAGGCAAAGTAGATGCAGATTGTTATGTCGCCGCTAGGAGTACTTGAGAGGACCTTTGTCTTTCTGGTAACGGATAAATTCTGAAGGCAGTATATCCCTTGCATCCCTTTTCCAATGCTTTAGCACATGTTTTGCCGGAACCTCTTGCAGACCAATCTGGATCATCACCTGTGAAAAAAGGGCCAGTGTCAAAATGTCACATTTAATCGAGAACAATCTTTCATACTTGTGAGGATTGTGCGCGGCTGAGGAGCACCTATCATATGGAAGAACTCTGTAAATATCCATTTGAAAGTGCCGATTTTCTCATCGCTCATCAGCACACCACCAAAAATAATGCTTTGGAAGTGATTGTTGACACCAACAAAATGTTGTTAACTATATTTTCTAGCAGTCCAAACCTAGATAGGAAGAGTAATCCCTAAAAATTCAGTACTGAACATTGATGCAGAATCATGTATTTACGTTCTACAAGGGTGACACCTAGGATTAAAGTTTGTGATTCTCAAGCTAGCATCAGAACTATAAGAACGAAACATTTTTTGGGTTGTTCACGGTGGAAAAACACCCCCACGGGTGTGTGTTCTTTTGCTACAGGCTAGTGTAGAAAGCTAGAATCAGTGGTACAGATGAAAGATAAGAGCAAAATCAAACATGTGTCTGTTACCGTCGACTCCAGCAGGAGCCCTTTGAATTGTTGACGATGACACCATCTGCATCTCCATCTTCTCCCACAGATGCAACTTTCTCGCAATCAGTGGGCATGTCGTTTGAGTCACGAACGACCTCACTTCCGCCGTTGCAGAATAAGCCAACATCCTCTTCCACATCTCCGGCATGCCCTTCGCCGCCGCTGCTGTCCATGGGCTCAGAACATGTCAGATCAGCCGAGGGCCCGCGAGCTTCATGGATAGAAGCAACCACAACTCCACAACATCAATCCCACCATCCAAAATATCTCCCGCATCTAGCCTAGGAACCAATCTGCAGGACACAGAAGTTAACGACCAAGTCAGATCCAACGAAACAAGGGGAGAAGAAATCAAGAACAAGTACCAAAAAACGAAGCAGCAGAATAACAAATAAATCCCAAATCGAAAGGAGTAACTGCAAGAGAGACAATATGGCCGGTGGCTCTCACCCAGATTCTTCTTCCTCAAAGAAGAACTCGAGGCCATCCATGGCGAATCGCCGCTCCGCACAACAAGAGACGACCAAGGAAAGAAAAAGAAACCGATCATGTGGTTAAGCAGCTGCAGCGCCAGATCGGCCCATTAAAGCGGCAATTAATATTTGTACCAGCCACTGTTGCAGATACATGGGCCAATCTTTAAATGACCTCAGCAGGGAGGTGCCTGCGTACACCGCGTGCCGTCCAGGCCCACGTACAACGGTGGCACACCAGCCCATAGCACGGCTGTATTCCAACTCATCAGGCACCGTGTATATAGCAATCGAGAAATCCTCAAAAAAAAAAAAGCAATCGAGAAAAAGGGAGCACACATCGCGGCGATACATGCACGGCACGAGATTACGGCCTGCAGGGTGCTCGGCCACCAAAACGTAGCTCTCTATACTAGTGCTTTAGATTAGTACGTTTTATACTAACATTTAATTTTATTTTTGCGAACAATGCCACTATTGTTTGGGGAACGTTTGTTTGTCCATGTATTTGAAGGAAAATGGAATGTACAATGGGGCACTAGTATACTGGCACCATGTATTTGGGGAACGTTTGTTTGTCCAGTTGAGTCAATTAGCAAGAGAACATTATATGATGATTCCGTTACTTTCATGGATATGGATGCATGGATGTAGCTTCTGGCAAGGCATATACGCAGTCCAAAGTGCGTATCATAGGTGAACAAAATGAAATAGCTTACTGGCATGTCCATTTTTATTTGTCTTCTCACGGTAAACCGGTCGATCAAAAACTTGAGCCGTTGACGAGAGACAAGAGGCAACCTAGCCATCCATGTATAGCCAGGCCGGCCGGCCGGAAAAAGCAGACGTGTGTGCAACTAGCTTGATGCGCCGTCGCCTAGGGAGCGAAGCTAGTCGGCAGGCAGGCAGGCAGGGGCCGTTGTTGCGCCGTTGCCATCTCGACCGTGACCCGTACGTGCATCCCGCATGCTCAATTCATTTCGGTCGCGTACGTGCGGTGACGTGGTGTGGTCCATATGAAACACGGAGAGAGCTACTAGCACGTACCCAGTCGCTGTACATGTAGTAGGTTAACTGTAAACTTCAATGAACATTGACGTTGCAAATCTGGCATGTGTTACGTGCGGCTCGTCTGGAGACTGGAGTACGTACGTACGTATGATAGTAGTAGTTCAGAAGGGGAAGATTCGTTGCTCCACGGTTTTATTATGCGGCCGTTGGCAGTTGTAGTTCAAAAATACAAGCTCGGCCAACCATTGTCGTGGGTGCCTACACGAGAATGTACCCGCGTACCGAACCGCGATGCCCTGCTCACCAAACCAAGTAGCCTTTGTGTTCTTTTCAATTTTCTCACCGACAGAAAGAGATGCCATTATCAGAGAGAAGTCAACGTCCTTACAAAGTACGGGGAAGACGTCATCACATCTCGGTTTGAACTTTTGTTTTTTACGAAACCACATTCTGTGTCATTCTAGTGTTTTATTTTCGGTGTTTTGGGTTCGCATTTTACTTTTTTCGCTCGGTTTCCTCCGAATCAACCGAGCAACGCCATTGGTCTCGCATGTGGCCGTTCGTGCTTCTCGCATCGCCATGAAAGATTTAGGACGCCAGGAACGACAGTATGTAATCACTCTCCGGCTTTTTATCTCTGACTTGAGACTTGTGGTCACAATGGTTGCGTAAACCATGTGACAAGCTACGAAGCACCGATACGGCTACACTGATACGGCGATACCGGTACGGCGATACGGGATACGGCAATTTCTAAAAACAACAATACGGCGATACGGCAAGCATATATAAACTATAATAAAATGACATGTAATTAAAACGAATATAATAAAATGTGTGAGATGGGATCAAAATACCACCTATTGGTTGCCTGATTGTTTCCATGCCTCCTTTCTTTTCACTCTTGAATGATCATCCAGGCCCTCAACTCCTCATGGTGATTGCAAAATAGAAAATACATCACATGATATTAGACTTGATAATATGAAATAGATAAGCATGAAAAGTGAAGAAGTTGTAAACAAGTTGGCTTGGGGCAGTAGCATACCAAATGATGAAATTAATATAAACTTCCTTGATCTCAGCCTCCAACAAATTCCAGCAAGTTTCAATTCTAAATTCTCAATGACCATAGCCAAATAATGCAAAAGTTCACTAAGTTGACATGATAAAAAGGAATCCACAGTCAAATAGTACATTACAACATAACAACAGGAACAGGAAGATACAAGGCCATGTGACCATAGACCCATAGTCAAACAATACATTACAACATAACAACAGGAACTCAAGTGAGAGCATTCGTGATCTCAGCCTCCAATTCAGGTTCATCAAGTGTCAGGTTAGCACCTTCAAGGATGCCAACACCAGTGAAGCTCTCAACCCCATCTCCACCCACATCCCACATCCGGCTTGGCCCAGCATGATAAGCCTCAGATTGTCTTGAAAGCAAACGCAAGTTGTTATGTGAGAACACTAAATCCTCAACACGTTCAGGAGTGAGCTTGTTTCTCTCAGAACTATGGATGAAGGAATATGAACTCCAATTCCTTTCACAACAAGACGAAGATGAAGGCTGACCAAGTAACTTCAATGCCAAACTTTTCAAGAACTTTGTGCTTCCTCCATGAGTGCCCCACCATTGCTTTGGTTCAAAATCATCTCTATCTTCAATTGAATCTGCATTCTGGAAGTCATTCATCATTAGAGCAAAATCCGCAAATTCTTTCTTGACGGTCTTGTGGTCATTTGGATCTGGAAATAACTTCTGCAAACACTGGTTTCTCATTTGAAAAATCTCATTATCATCAAGGGGGGTAACACGGCCACGGACTGCCCCAACCCAATTTGGACTGTAGTACCTATTAACATGACAACATAAAATCAGCAAACCTTTTAAAGTTGAGAACTTGAGATTGTCAAATGACAAACATATATAAAGAGCAAACCTCGGATTCAACGAGTGAGCCAAACAATGGAGGGGGGTACTACTCTTCTTCCAACGTTTTAGAAGTTTTTTCTTGATAACGATATAGAGAGCACAATCTTCATTGAGCTCCTTCTTTTCATAACGATAAATAGGAACTCTCACCTATGAACATGGCGACAATTAAAATCAGCAAGCAATACACATCAATAATTCCCAAATGAAGATGAAGAAAGCTAAAAGAATCACTC